>NW_027357547.1:0-295 GCF_012295235.1 Primulina huaijiensis | reverse complement strand
GCCGGATTCCGGCCAACATGCCAAAATTTTTTTTTTTTTATTAAAATCAAGGGCCTGTTCGGGCTGCCCTTGCTGCCCGATTCGGGCAGCTTGGGCTGCCCGAAATGGGCAAAGTCGTCCCCAATCTGGCTTTGAATTCGTTGCAACAAATTATCTCATGCGGTTAGAAATTGACCTCAATATAATATTATGTATTTTGCTACACAAAATAGTATCCTTAGCTCATGATACTACTTGAAAGGGGATCGGTTAGGGTGTTCTAATACGCAACGGAAGTTCAAAAATTTTATTTTCA
>NW_027357546.1:0-621 GCF_012295235.1 Primulina huaijiensis | reverse complement strand
TGTTCACAGGCGTGTTTCGAGTTCTCGGTTGGCTTTTAGCCTATGACCTTTGACTGGACAGTGCCTCATCGAGTTAGGAAGGTCAGGTTTTTGGCCGTTTGTGATTCGGATCATTTTAGAGGTCATACGAGAGTTTACGGTGCGATGTGCCAAATTGACTCTCGAAAGAGCGTTTCAGGTTTTGGCCTCCATTCACCAACATTTAGGCCCTCACTATTTGAGGAGCATTATTTCATCATTTTAAGTGTATTTTAATCATGACTAAATGATGGTTCGGTGTTGGTTCGGGTTGGCACGGAGTCATGATTAAATACGGAGTCGTTGGGCGTAATTGTCTCGTTTTTGGATTCAATTACAAAGTTTTGTCAAGAAAATCAATTGCATATTTTTCATGTTAAATTTAGGTCGTAGTGAGCCTGGGAACGATCCAATCCATGTGGTAAAATAAAACATGATATTTCATTATGCCAGTTAATTATATTACGTGCATAAAAATAGAAAATATTCATTTTTGAGATTTATGCGATATTGCTTGTGGCCATTTCACTATCATGGGAGCATTTTGTTATCCGGTCGCCAGTTATCGGTCAGTTCAGTTTGTACCACCCAGTATACTGTGGC
>NW_027357545.1:0-490 GCF_012295235.1 Primulina huaijiensis | reverse complement strand
TAGAACAACCGGCAGAGCCACGCTATCGTCTAAATGAAATATTATAATATTATTATATTAATATATATATATAACAATAATAATAAGTGATGAAATATTTATTGTATCAAAATTAAACAACAAATCAAGATAACCACTTCAATGGTATCAAGCATTTGATGTAAATTGATAACAACAAATAATTCATTTTTATACCTACAATAAAAAAAATTAGCAAAATGAAAAGAAATAAAGAAAGAATATACAAAATATAAACAATCTTACTTCACCAAGAATTCATCCTCTTCACCTTGACATAATAGATTTAGCTTTCCATGAACTTACTTTTGATCAACACTAAAAACATCACTCATAATTTGGAAAATGAAAAATATATTGGAACTTAGAAATTTTATACTCACTCACACTATATTTTACAATGAGATAGAATGATTCTCAAGTTATTACAAGGCCTCTATTTATAGGCCAAATGAGAGAAAGGGTAAAAAAT
>NW_027357544.1:0-506 GCF_012295235.1 Primulina huaijiensis | reverse complement strand
ATTAAAAGCGCGCTGTTGAAAATGGGTGAATTTTTAAATTAGCGATGGTTTTTAACAACCGTCGCTAATTTAACTTTGCGACGGTCTTTATAACTGTCGCTATATTTAGAGACGGTATACAAAAAACCCTCGCCGATTTAAAATCGGCGACGGTTTTACAATTTAGCGACGGTTTTTATTAAACCGTCGTTAATAGTCGTAAATCAGACGGTTATATTTAAACTGTTGCTAATAGCGACCGTTAATGCAAAACCGTCGCAAATTGTCTATAAATATCCGATTTCCATTTCACTTTTCTCATACTACTTCATAACACTTGAAACTTTTCTCTCTTATGCGTTTTTAATTTCGGTTGTCAATTTTTGGTTAATTTTTANGTTAGTTAAGATATTATAGTTGTATTGTAATTTTTTTTAAAATTTATTAAATTATAAATTTTTTTTTATTTTTACGCAAAATGCAGCGACGGTTATTGAACCGTCGCTAAATGTAGCGACTGTTTTGTG
>NW_027357543.1:0-1907 GCF_012295235.1 Primulina huaijiensis | reverse complement strand
TTTCCACATCTTATCTTCTGCCATAAACTCCATTCCATACTCTAGCAGTTTCCAAGGTTTATGTTCCTCAAAAAACTCTAGTCCAAGAATCAGTTGATCTGATTCTTTTCCTGGCATTCCTGTGACATGAACTTCAAATTCTCCAACTTGGATCATTCCTTGGTAAGTTCCTATCATAGGTTGTTCTAAATAGTAGATGGTATTACAAGGAAATTGATTCCTTTGTTTCGTAATATCAAATACTATTTCGACTTCCTTCCACCCTTCTGGGCATCTAAGTTTTCCTATTGTTGAAAAACTTTTTAGCTCCTGTTGGGTTTCTTGAACAGGGGTTTTTCCCCATCTGTAGCTTGTAATCCTATCTCCTTGAAAAGATAGTCTTCTTGATTCCAATCTAAGACTTTGATTCCTTTGTAGAATCGGTTTGTCTTGTATTTGGATATCTGTTTCCTGTATTACCGGAAACTCAACTCGTTCTGGATAAATTGCCTGAGCAACCTTTCCAAATATTTCTGGTATCTCAATAAACTCATTTCTAATAAACAATTCTGAATGATGTGTATTAGATAGAGCATATGAGATTTGATAGGTAATAGAATATGGTCTATTACCTTCCTTCATCAGTCTTTTCTCCTTGAAATTTTGATGCAATGTCAAGGCTCGACTGAAATCTCGATCTGCCAGGTTGTAGGCTATTCTTGGGTATATTACTCCTACAATCTTTCCTGCACAGAGATTTCCTGAGATAGTTCCCAGTACTGAATCTTGAAGGTTCCCCATTCTTTTATCGCATATAGCAATATCAATGGGAGAATCTATACCCTCTTTGAAAGTAGCTTTTATCATAATCTGGATTGCTCCAATATGAATCCAAGACATAGTCCTTGCTACTTCGATCTTGAGTTTTTGTAATTCCTCTTTAATTTCTTCCGAAGGAATTAACTGCATCTCCATTCTATTTCCAGTAAGTTCCATTGGGATTGTCATTTCCCTTCTAGAAACTTTATAGATCATATGATGCTTTCTATTTCTTAGGCCAATATTTCCTAAGAACTTTTCTACCTGTCCTGCAGAGAATCCTTGATATCTCTGTAAACTAGGATTTTCTTTCATGATCCTTTGGACCATGTTATGAGATATTGTTGTCTGGCTAAAGAACCCAGACAAATCCTCATGTGTTTCGTGTCGAAACACCTCGTTTTCAGTCAGATTCCGATTCAGTTCCATCTGATTATTCCTGACTTAGGACTTCTTCTTCTTCATATATACTTTCATCTGAGGCAATGTCCTCAAATCGGTATACCTGAATAAGATCTTGGTAATAAATTGCTTCTTCAATATCCGGAGTTGGATCGAAGCGTTTAATACCTCTTTTTTCATTTTCTGGACAGTTAGTCGAGATATGTCCTCTTGCTCCACATGTCCAGCAATTACAGTCCTTAAAACTTTCATTAGCTCGTGTATGAGCCCTTCTGAAAGTTTTCTTTGTAGGTGTTCTTCCTGTGCTCCGAGATGTACTCGTTGCTTGGGAGGATATCCTACTCCTTGATGGTCCGCTACTTTGTCCAGATTTATAAGATCTGGCTTTTTGTCTAGATCATACTGTTCTTGGTTTCCAAGAAATTCTTCCATTTCTAGCATAAGGATGAGTTCTGAAACTTTTCCTTCTATGCTTTTGTGGTTTACTTCCAATAATTGTTGGAAGATCATTTTCCTTACAACACAAAGGAGTACGTTTGTTAATACCCCTTAATCGTTTTTAATTCTTTTGTAATGCTGCCAAATGGCACCATTCTGCCAATTTTCCTTTAAGGAAAGAAGCTTTTCGTGCCAATGTATCTGGATTTCCAGGTACATATTTGCTTATGAGCATTTCTCTCCAGGGACTTGGCATTTTTGCGAAGAAA
>NW_027357542.1:0-1095 GCF_012295235.1 Primulina huaijiensis | reverse complement strand
TGCTGTATTTTCTCAATTCCAGCATACATGGGGCTTGAACTAATGCACCAACATGGTCTTGACAAACCCTAGTACGTGCCTAGGTGTAGCCTTGGGAGCCTAGGATCGAGCCGAACCCTGCAACAACAGAAACAAGCCAAACCGTGAGAGCACAAGGGAAAACCGAAAATCTGCACCTTGTTTTCGAAAATATTTGTCATGTATTTCGGTTTTTCCCTTCAAATTCATGTACATATGATATTTAAAATTAACTATACGACTTGATTGAAGAGCAAGGAATGATAGAAACATGCTTGGAAATCGTTTGAAAAGAAAACGAATTAATACGACGATACGGCGCGGCGGAGACAGAGTTGCTTCTCTTGTTTCCACTCGATTTTCTCTCTTATTATTCTATGGCTAGAAAAGATTAAGGGGAAAAATAATAAAGGATGAGTTGTTAAACAAAAATTAAATCTTTTAAAATAGGGGGTGACCGATTTTTATCACTTAAAAAGAAGGGAAATATTGCTAGATAAACATGGTAGAAATATTGCTTAAATATTAATTAGTGGTGAATAAAATTTAGGAAATTTTCTACCATGAAAAGGGTAAGGAAAAATATCCAAAATTGTGAGTTGACAAATCTAAATCAAATCTTTTATCAAGGGGCCGAAATTTTTGATAAAATGGGAGGAAAATTATTTCTTAAATCTTGTATTTTAATTCTTCAAAGTTTTATCTACTCATTAAATATTTTAGTGAATTAATAAATTAGTTTAAGATGGTAATTATCTTGCATGCATGTCTAATTATTAAAATTCATCCACTAACATGTTAGGGTAATATTTTCTTGAATATATTAGGCTCATATTAATTTATCCCAATTGGTTACACATTTTAATTTAGGCTTTTAATTAAATTATTGGACATAAAGAGTTTATTTACTACTTATCTCAAGTTGATTAATTAAATTCTTTAAACTTTCTTTTACATTAAAATAAATTATTCTTTGACTTAAATTAAATTTAGGAATATTTTCTTATCATTAACTTTTATCTTTAAAACTTTAACTCCGGTCCGACCTCACTTATTTAACTGAAAAGCTAATAATTA
>NW_027357541.1:0-221 GCF_012295235.1 Primulina huaijiensis | reverse complement strand
AAGGCAAAGAGTATGAATTTGTCCGTTGCAAGCCCATCCCAATGATCATAATTGATCAAATGGATATGTAGATTATAATCAAGGAACATTTGGACCTTGGATTAATCAAAGCAGGAATTTCACCATATAACAGTCCAGGATTTCTTGTAAGAAATCATGGTGAAATAAAAAGGAGCAAACCCAGACTAGTTATTAATTATCAACAGATTAATAAGATTCTG
>NW_027357540.1:0-1175 GCF_012295235.1 Primulina huaijiensis | reverse complement strand
AATTTCTTGTAAATCACCATTTACTATAAATAATTAAAGTCCAACCTCAATTATTTATTTCATGATAAAATATTTGCAACCTTTTGTAAATTTAAACTTAAGGGCCCAAAAAATCATTTTTCACCCAAAACATTTTGGCCTAATTAAATTTCACAAATATGTTAGCCATCCAATGGCCCAACAACTCAGGGCCCATGACACTTTGATATTTCAAAACACCTTTTGAAAAACCCTAGTCCTCATTGCCGTCGCCGGAGCTCCGTCGCCGGATTCCGGCCAACATGCCAAAAATTTTTTTTTTTTACTTTTCGAAGGGGGCTGTTCGGGCAGCCCGAGCTGCCCGAAATGGGCAGCAACATGTTACCCGAATTTTCCCCAAAATTCAGCCTCGGTTTTGTTGCAAAAATATTTCTCATGCGGTTAGAAATCGATCTCAATAAGATATTATGTATATGCTACAAAAACTAGTATCCTTAGCTCTGATACCACTTGAAAGGGATCGATTTTAGGTGTTCGAAATCGCAACGGAAGCACAAAATTGTTTTCTAAGCATGAAAAACCGAAATTTTGAGAAAATATGAACACCATAGTACTAGTGTGTAACATCTACTAAACACCTTTGTCATACATAGGGTGTTAAGAAATTTTACCTATCAACCTCTTGAGGTTGATGATGGCTCCAACTAAAGTGTAAACACTTTAGCTCTTGTATGGTAGACAATCTTCAAGCCTCCCTTTGAACACTCCTTGTTCAAAATCAAGCCCACCACTTGCAAGCTAGAACCTCCTTACACTTGCACTAGAAAATGTAAGGATTTTTCTTTGAGAAGTATTTTGTTTTCAACAACTTGAAGAACAAAATGAGAGAAGAATTTTTTTGGAGAGAAATTTAGGTAGAAATTTCGGCCAAGAGGAGGAAAGAATGGGAGTGAATGAGTTGCCTTGATGCTTGAAAAAGTTGTCTCTACTTTTGCATGTCATGCAATATTTTAATCAAAAGTAATCCCCAACTCTTCACCTCCCTAGCATGCTTTTGAATGGGTTTGTAACATTTACAAAGGGCCCATGGACTATTAATCTAATTGTCTCAAACATATTTGAGCCCAATTAGACTTTACTTGATTTTACAAAAGCCCACTAGTTAAATAATTATTTCCAATTGGGCTCTACAAGGC
>NW_027357539.1:0-1183 GCF_012295235.1 Primulina huaijiensis | reverse complement strand
TATAAGCGCTAAAATTCAACAAACACCCTATTCAATTTTTTTTTGGGTGAACAGTAACTCCGGCGAATGAACAGTAACTGTAGTATGAAGCAAATCAAACAAGGGCATCACTTTGACGGTTTATAAAAATTTTGGCATGAGGTCCCTACATTCTTGTAAAACCAAAACCTTAACTCAAGCATCAACATCAACACATATATATAATCGTATTCTTACATACAAACATATTCTGTATCATCATACACCTAGACATAAACATTGTAAAACTTGTTTCAAACGCTGACATATTTTCGTACAATACATATGCGGAAGCTATACAATAAGAAGTCCCGGTTCTTGTCGAGGTATGGCACGTCACAAGCATCCATTGGCGAACCGGCATCCTACGCCTCTTCACTACCTGATCCTGTAATACATGAGCTACGTGAGTTATAAAACTCAATAAGTTGGCCCTTGTATGTATCAATATGCGTCGAAGGAACATACGTATCAAGTCGTGACAACAATGAATCTTTAAACCATGTCATATCATAGCATATATTCATGTTCATTTTTGTACTTGAGCCTAATTAGTTGACCTGTACTACCGTGCTTGCTTTATTATATAGCTACTACTGTGTTGGACGTCAGGGAGCAACCTTTGGCAACCCCACGCCCCATGAACATATATTGGCCAATAGCTTTGGTGGACTTAAAACCACCCATGATGTCAACAAGCTCTATATCATGTAAAAATCAATCCTTTTCTTTTCATGTTCATGTTCATGTTCATAACATAGCACCTCTCTTCAATATTCATGAATTCCTTACATATTTAATACATAACAATGGAATATGGTGCTATGTTTCATCAATAAACATACTAACAATGTACACATAGCAATAATCAATAGGAAGTATTTGAAATCATAATATTACTCATGTATTACTTCAAGAACATGCCAACTTACAGTTCAAGCGTATGAATACTTGTTTGAGACGATGATTCTCGAGCGCCACAAGTTCTGCCTCCGCGCACTACTTAATCAAAGATCACTCCAGAAACGTCTCTTCCGTTCATAATCTGAAACAGTGGTAAACATAAAAGTTGTAGCTCTATGTCTTGGCTTGAATCTCCAATTAATTTCAGGTCATTTTGAGGTATGAGTAAAAAGTTATGCTCAATCTACCAAAATGTGTCATT
>NW_027357538.1:0-312 GCF_012295235.1 Primulina huaijiensis | reverse complement strand
ACTTCAGAGATATATTTATTGTCTAAAGCAGACATCTAGGAGTTGTAACCTTAGGTTCGATAGTACAATCAAAGAGTTTAGTTTTACAAAGAATCCTGAGGAACCCTGTGTATAAGAAGGTCAGTGGGAGTGCTGTGACATTTCTGGTGCTTTATGTTGATGACATTCTACTAATTGGGAATGATGTAGGAATGTTGCAATCAACTAAGATATGGTTAGCGAGTAAGTTCTCAATGCAGGACTTGGGTGAAGCAACATTTGTATTAAGAATACAGATATATAGAGATAGATCAAAAAGATTGCTTGGTCTCA
>NW_027357537.1:0-573 GCF_012295235.1 Primulina huaijiensis | reverse complement strand
TCTTGATTCTTGTCGAGGTTCGAGTTCTGGGGAGGAGGAGAAGGAAAAGGAGAAGGAGAAGGAGGAGGAGTTAGGGTCCGGTGATGATTCTGAAAAGTTGAAGCGTAAATTAGAGGAAACTGAGAATGGGCCTGGAAGTGGTGATCACAATATTCAAAAAACTGATTCTGGGGTGGATTATCCAAAAATTTCGGACACGGATCATGATGGAGAAACCAGAGAACCAGAGATCGATATCAGGAATTCAACTTCATCCAGGGTGAGGGAGGGAAGTACAGATGATCAACCCGCGGATATCAAGAACCGGGTAGCCTCTTCTCCTGCGGCACCGAATACCCCCAAAATATACGCTTGCGGTTTCTGCAGCAAAGCGTTTTCGAGTCACTTGGCATTGGGTGGCCACAAATCGAGTCACAAAAAGTTCAAGATGGTAATCTACAACGCCATTGATCACAGACGTAAGAAGCAATATATCACCAATACATGTCATCAAGAAACTGGTAAAATTGTTTCGAGTGAGAAAAATTTAGCAACCCCAGAATCAGTTGGTGATGATAGAACACACACATGTAA
>NW_027357536.1:0-378 GCF_012295235.1 Primulina huaijiensis | reverse complement strand
AACATGATATTAAATAACAATAAAAAACTTACAAATTATTAATTTCGTGAGACATTTGATACAATTGTGAAATTAGGTTTGTGTGCATCAAACTCAATAGGATTTGTGTGAATGTGTAGACAAAATCGTGAAATTATATAGATTTATGATAAATAATCATGATCAAGCTGACAAGGAAAAAAAAAATGAAACACCATAATAATTGAGAAGTCAACTTGAATTTGTACAACAACAAAAAAAAAATCGTGACTGAAGAAGGGAATAATACCTTTGAAGGATTGAATTGTGCAGGAGGAAGAAGAGCGGCCGCCGATATGGGGTGCAAAAATTTACTGATAAAAGTCTACCAAAATCTCTAGGGTGAGTAGAAGAGAATTT
>NW_027357535.1:0-244 GCF_012295235.1 Primulina huaijiensis | reverse complement strand
TCCTAATTAAACCCTTTAATGCCCTCCCCACTAACCCACTAACACGCACACAAACACACACACACACACGTTACACACACACACACAGGCACTATATATACACCCACACTTGGCCTATGCACACGCACATCTCTTGTACCCTTTCATTTCTTTTTGGAGAGAATTGATAGGGTTCTTAGTTCTTTGTCCAGCAACCAATCTCTCTTTCAAATTATTTCAGCAACCACACGTTGATTTTAGTAGA
>NW_027357534.1:0-404 GCF_012295235.1 Primulina huaijiensis | reverse complement strand
ATGGTATCAGAGCCACGGGGGGTATGTGTCTAAAGAAATTATATCGGTAAGAAAAAAAATTTTAGTCTAGAAATTTAGGTTCTCTTGAGTGTTTTTGCCTAAGAAAGTCTGGGTAGTAAGTCCTTCAAGGCTGTAATCCCTAAGAATTGCTTAGGATTGTAGAGAGAAAATAAATTTTAAGAATAAAATTTTTAATTATGGATCCAATCTTCTCTAGATCTATCTCTTTAAACTCTGCTGCTACATCTTCTTATGATAATAATAAAATAATTAACACCGAAGAAATAATTATAGAAGATTTTTATAAATCCATTGATAACTGGGAAATTCCTAGAATAAATAAGGACCAAATTTATAACTATTCCAGATTCCAAATATTTAAATCTGATTTCACAATTAAAACA
>NW_027357533.1:0-6087 GCF_012295235.1 Primulina huaijiensis | reverse complement strand
GATTTACGGTTCCGAGTTAGATTCTAATTGCGAGAAGGAGGAACTTAACTCTGATTGTAATGGCGATTGCCTAATAAGAATGGAGAATAAGATAGGAATTGAAAGGGATAACGGCGGATAGTGAGCTCTATTGGATCCCCAGGGTCGCTTGGGAGCATCTTCTTGCTCCTGAGGATCATAATTTGATTTCATGGAATCTAAGGTTCTGAAAGAACATAGTAAGTGGTGAACTTTGTTTACTCGCTCGTTAGAGGAAGTGAATGGTTGGCTCGAAGAGGAAAGAGATGTCTTCAATTTTACCTGTGGGATGGTAGCTTTACTGTCTCTATTCTAGTTGAGTAAGGAAGTCCTCGTAGCACTTAGTTTGTGAATGCTTAAATCTCTCTTTTTTAATGAAAAATAAGGGGCTTTTTTTGACAAGATGTGACATTCAACATCAGATCGATCTAATCCCAGGATTTGTTCTTATGAATCAAGCTGCAACTCAGATGAGTCCATCGGAGCATGAAGAATTAAGTAGGCAGGTTAGCGAGCGGATTAAAAAGGGACTTGTTAGGGAGAGGGTTTCAAACCTTGTGCTGTGCCTGCTCTCTTGACCTCAAAGAAGGATGGCACCTGTTTTTCTCTTTCTTTCTACATTATAGCTTCAACTTCTTTCCTATAGCTGCTTGCTTGGCTTCAAAGCCTTACGTGCCCTTCGCCGCCTCCACAGAAAGATTGGTCTGGTCGATTGGTTACTTCCTTTTTGGATTAGTCAACAATAAAATTCTCTCTATAAAAGGCTACAAGAGACGGCGCAGCGCTGCCTACGCGCAAAGAAAAAGAGAAATATAAGATCCCTGCGCCCCTCTCTCTCTTGGCCTCTCATGCCCCCTCGCTTTTGGTGAAAAAAGTAAACCGGACCGATCGGTCATTTAAAATACGATAATTCGAATCAAAACGATTCTTGAAGAACAGAATACAACTGAGACTCCTGCATTTAGATCAAAGGCTTAGGGCGGAAAGGTAAAGAATGACTTATCTAAAGAATCCATCTATGTTCTGAAGCCTAACCTCAGAGTCCTCTCCTCGTATTGCTAGTACGTGGCACCTGTCCAATTATTGCGCTAGCTTGTGCAAGAACCACAGGCGTAGAAGGAAGGGAGAGAGAGCCATCCTCCCCCTCACTGTCTGAGTTGAAAAGAGAAGCTTTTTCCTTCGCTTCAAGCTGTAATAAGAATAACAGTTCTTTCAATCCGTTTTCTTTGATGCTGACTTGAACTACCTCTTTGATCCTTCCCCTGTAAGGCTTGGGTTGAGCCTTTACTTTTACTAAATAAAGGCGAATCCGCCTTTTCAATCTGCCACTATAAGACTAGTTGAAAAGAGCAATCCCTCGCGATTCACAATGTAACGAACCTTTACAGGCCCAGTGGACCGCCCATACGGCCCACTGCCCCGATCGACCCAAGGCTATCCCGATCTTGGGCTCCCTCGGGGGCCTTGTCCCGTCTTGGGTTCCCACTGGGGCCTTTTCCCTCACGGGCTTTCCACATTNACCTGGTGTGGAGAGTCCTATGAGTAATGACGCATGTGGAAAGCCCGTGAGGGAAAAGGCCCCAGTGGGAACCCAAGACGGGACAAGGCCCCCGAGGGAGCCCAAGATCGGGATAGCCCATGGTCGTTACACACAAAGTCGCTAATAAGACTTCGAGCCAACGAACGATTCATGCTCATTACAGAAGGCAGTTCAGCTTGAAAACTCGAGTTGTTGTATTGAGCCACTCTTTCAATTTCAAAGGTCGGATCAAAACCTATTCTTCTTAGCCTAAGAGTCTATTCGCGGAAGAACCAGACATTCTCAAAAAACTCTCCTTACATCCTGTCATCGCTTTCAGATAAAAGGAAGTTAGACTAGCTACGAACTATCTCACGCTCTCTCTAAAAACCAGCCAAAGGAGTAGGAGCAGCAGTTGGGGAACCACCATAACCATCCATGAGAGTCAGACTAGCAGCAGAAGGGGAGTAGTAGGAGCATTAGCACTGGGAAAAGATTGAATCGATCCAGCTCTGGTAACAAAGCAGTAGGCAAGCCTTAGTGGGGACCATCCATACCTCTAAGCCCGAGACTTTTTCTCCTCGGATCGGAGCGCACCACGGGATGCTTTGTGAACAGCCCCTTCTGTTCAATACCGATACCTGTCAGATTCCATAGCTGATGAATCTCTTTCTTTTGAAACTCTTTCCATTGATCGTCACGCAAGACGCTATTCTGGCACAAACCTAGTAGTTTTTTGTCCTGCCGGTCTTGGGTGAACTGATGACACTGATGCTCCAAGACCGAGAGTTTTCACAGCCAAAGCTATTGAAGTTGTTCCCTCCCATGAATCACTGCTTTCTGCACGCACTTCGCACCCCTCACTTTCTTTTGTTTGAGCGGCTATCGCTTCTCTTTTATTCTATAGTGGGAATTCCTCTTCTATCGTAATTGGTTGGGCCAGACTCTTCCTCTCTTTTTCACTCCTTCATCCCTCCTCAAGGTTGGGACCAAGACGGATATGCCAATGGCCTCTATCAGAGAGTGGTTTCCTGGATTGTTTGGTTTGAGGAGTGAAGGCGTTAAGAGAAATGACACAGTATCTTGATCCTCTATCCCCCACCATTCTATTAACCTAGTATCATTCTTCATCTCCGACAGCAAGTTACTGATCTGATGAATCTGAGCTTTCTTTTTGAATACATTCAAAGCAGGACTTCCCTAGTTCTCGCATTCCTTGCCTTGGCCCGGCCTTCAATAGTCATCATTAGCTCATTGGCTTTCTGTGGGGACCCGGACGCTAATTCCAATTTTAATCATTCTCAGGAATTATGCAATCAATTATATAACAGGGTCTAAATTTTTTTTTTTGNTTACATTCTCAGTATAAATCATGTATACATGCAATCATATAAACAATATAAAAGCATATCATAGGCATTCATAACATGTATCAAAATCAGAAACATGAATCAAGCATTCATCGCATGTATCAGAATCCGAAACATGAATCAATATCAATAATAAATCATATTCTAAAGATGTACCATAATCAGGAACATAATTCAATATCAAGCAATGAATCACTCTCCGTGATTCTCAGACTCAGACTCGACTCAGTCCTAATCTAGGGATCCCGATCTGAATAAGAACATACACCCACCTACACTCCCGATCGGGGTGGTGGTACGTTCTTGTTCACGGACTTTGGCCCTTTCCATATCGAACATCAGTAATAGAAGCAACTCCAATTCTATCCACTTCGATATGACCAAACGTCCGATGTCCTGACCTATCCGACAAAGACTATGGCACTTCCGCCATATTCCTATCCTGTGACAATGTGCAATGTGCCAGTGACAATTCTATCACTATCCGGCACTTATGTCACAAGATAACTCATCGAATACTCGTCAAAAATTAATAGAGCAAGCATATCAATTCATTAATTGCAAATATCAATGCAATAAAATAAAGTATGTGATTTAGGGAAACTCGAGTCAAACCTCACTCGAGTTGTGCGATCCCAACTCAACATTAATTTATACCTTTATCTTCTCGCTCTAACGAAGGCGAAGTCTCGAATTCGACTCTGTTCATACCTAATCTGGCAATGACAATATCGAACAGGTACAATATCAATATACAACTCAATTCAAACCTGTTCTGATCAGTACTCAAATCAAGATATACACTGATCAATGGCAATAAAGTACGATACAATCTCAATCAATACTGAATCTGGTCAATATCGATCTACTGATGTTTCGACGGCATAATAATACAATCTCAATAACCCCGTCAATCTCAACATTACAGATATAATACCAGAACTCATAATCGATATTGGTATAACTCATAATCTCAATAACAATACAAAGCTTGTATCGAATCTCAATCACATCGACTCAGAAAATCATAAAAATTTCATACAGTACCAGTTCTTCAATCCGGTTTCTATGATACGATGTCTACTATGTCAAGAACAGCATATACGAATCATATCCGATTATGACAATATCATAATTTCAAATCATGTCTAAACGTAACAAAATCGGACGGACGGATCTTTCGCAAACTTCAAACTTCGACAATAAAAGGCGTAAGGATTTTTCACACTTCCCCCGGAGCTTCTCTCGATTCCTTTGCTATGGAATTGAAGGACTGAAGCATTTATATATATCAATTGCATGGCTAAAAAAACATGGCACAATCCTTCACGCAACACGTCTTGCGCATATGCGCAAGACCATATGTCTCGGCGCGTGTATCTCGGCAGCTCTCGCGCATATGCGCGCCTTCCCTCGGCGCATATGCGCGAGGTTCTCTGGACATGGCGCTGGGCTTCTCGCGCATATGCGCGTTCGTCTTTCGCGCATGTGCGCCACATTCTCTGGAAATTTACTTTAGCTACTGGACGCATCGCGCATATGCGCGCCCTCGCTCCGCGCTTATTGCAACTCGCGCATATGCGCGCCTCTTTTCCGCGCATGTGCACGAGGTTTTCGGGAATTCACACTTTAGCTACTGTATACCTCGCGCATATGCGCGCCATCACTCCGCGCATATGCGCGGGGTCTTCTGCCCGTTCCGCGCATGCGTGCGCATCCGGTCGCGCATGGGCGCGAATAGCACCGCCCTCGCACATATTTCGCATCTTTTCTCGTCTTTCCTGGTCTAATACTTTCCGTCTATAATTACCTTGATTAATCAATAAATCATTTCAGATTAATCTCAGATTACGGTATTAAAATCTTGGGTATTACACTTTCTTTCTGATAGCTTTCTCCCCAGGCTAGGAAATTCGATGAGTCATCGTAGGGGCTTCTTTCTTTTACTTCAAGCCCACCCCCCCTTCAAATCCAGATCGGAAAATTGCGTAGATTGAGATGCAGCTCTTTGATCTCCACTTGGGTCAGCAGTTGAACTCGTTGCCGAATACCTTGAAGATGCTCTTGAAAGGGATCGATTTTAGGTGTTCGAAATCGCAACAGAAGCTCAAGAATGTTTTCTAAACATGAAAACCGAAAATTTTATGAAAATCTTTAAAAATTCGAACACCATGTACTAGTGTGCAACATATACAAAAACACAACTATGAAATTCATAGGGTGTTGAGAAATCGTTACCTATCAATCACAATGGATTGATGATGGCTCCAACCAAGTTGTAAACAACTTGGCTCTTGAAAGGATGAACTTCTACAAGCTTCCTTTGAACACTCCTTGTTCAAAAATCCAGCTCACCACCAACTAGGAAGATCCCCTCATATTTTGCACTAGAAAAATATGAGGATTTTTCAAGGAGAAGTGAGAGTTTCCTCAACCAAATAAAGAACAGAATTTTGGAGAGAAATTGTGCTAAATTTCGGCCAAGGTGTGTAATTGGGAGAGTGAAGTGTGTTGTCTAGGTTGTGGGAAAAGTGAAAAAGTAGTCTTGCATGCCATGCAATATTTTAATCAAAAGTAATTCACACCCCTTCATCTCCCAAGCATGCAAAATCTAGTGGGCTTGTAACATTTACAAAGGGCCCATAGACTTTTAATTTAATTGTCTCAAACACATTTGAGCCCAATTAGACTTTACTTGATTTTACTCAAGCCCACTAGTTAAATAATTATTTTCAATTGGGCTCTACAAGGCCCAATGTTATTTAATTAATTCAACACTTGAATTAATTTAATTATTTGGACTCTACTAGGCCCACTAGAGTTTAATTAATTCAACACTTGAAATAATTTAATTTTAGTCCATAATAATGTTTATGAAAATCGCAATTTTCAAATACATTATTCACTTGGCCTACTTTTAATTTAGGAACACATTCATAAATTAAAAATTACATTTCTCTCATAGATGTCTTACTTCTATATTTCTTTACGCTTATAACTCATTTATAAGCCGTTCAACACATTGAACTATTTTAACTTCTCAACAGGATCTAGAAAGCTAGCATTTGTGTGGCCCTCAATGGTTCATTTATACAACTAGCCGTGGGTTCACATCTCCATGTGATTCGGACTACTCATGTCCTTATATGAGCATACCTTAATTGCTCCATTCTTACTTAT
>NW_027357532.1:0-1062 GCF_012295235.1 Primulina huaijiensis | reverse complement strand
TAATTTGACAAATCATTATTCCAAATTCTTATAATTTGTTTTGATCTATTTTTGCCCAAACGAAATGTTGTTTGATGAATTTGATGATCAATATGCAAAGAGTAAAAAATATTTTTATTATTAATTTAATTTTTAGTTATTTAGAATATGAGCTCTCGTGCAGATGCACGTGCTTTATGCTAGTACCTATAAACACACTTCAAGAATATAATGTAACTCCTATATTAATTTTATCAAATAACTCATCTTTATACTACATTTAAATATTTTATCCTTTTAATTTTCTCTCTACAATTTTTTTCTAATGATTTTATTGTAATTTTGTAATTAAATTTTTAGTGCAATTTCTAATTAAGTAATAAATGATAGTATCACAAAAAAATATATGAAAAATTTACAACTATATGTGCAATAGTAGAATAACTAACATATTTTATGGGTTTTTAAAAAAGAATTGAAAGTAAAGAGTTTAATTTTGATTTTAAAAGATAGTATGATTTCAAAAAATATGAAAAAAATAAATTTATAAAAGTGTGGATAAAGGGCATTGTTTTCTAATTGTTCAATGACAAAATTAATCTTCTATACACACTTCAAAAATATAATGTAACTCCTATATTAATTTTATCAAATAACTCATCTTTATAATACATTTAAATGTTTTATTCTTTTAATTTTCTCTCTACATTTTTTTTCTAATGATTTTATTGTAATTTTGTAATTATATTTTTAGTGCAATTTTAAATTAAGTAATGAATTATAGTATCACAAAAAGATATATGAAAAATATATAACTATTTGTGCAATAGTAGAATAACTAACACATTTTATGAGTTTTTTAACAAAGAATTGAAAGTAAAGAGTTTAATTTTGATTTTAAAATATAGTACGATTTCAAAAAATATGAAAAAAATATCTATAACAGATATATATGTTATAGGCATTATTTTTATTAGATTGTATAAATAAAAAATTACATGTATTGCTTGTAAAATCAATCATCAATCAAAACTTTAGATATGTAATTCATGAAAAGAGATTTAATGAGCAATAAAAAGACTC
>NW_027357531.1:0-432 GCF_012295235.1 Primulina huaijiensis | reverse complement strand
GTGGCTCATGACTTGGAAGGGTAGAATAAATCATAAAAATGTTATTTCTAAAATTTGGGATCAAAATAACGAGTTTTAGATTTATTCGAGATTTAATCGCCGCACGAAACGCTAATTAACGAGTTAATGGAAACGCCTAGTTTTAAGCTTTATAAAATTATGAAAAATTAGGTTTAAGCTTAAATAATTATTATAAGTCTAATTTTTTAATTTGGGAATTTTATATTAAGGTTTGGTTTAATTCGGGATTAAAACGCATTAATACGTCACATTTAAAGAATTATTTAAAAGTCCTCGTTTTAGGCTAAATAAAAATATGAGAAAATTCATGTAAGCTTAAATAATTATTTGGAACATGTTAGAGTCAATGGAATTAAGAAAAAGTATAAAACGTAAAATGTCGAGTCCAGGGGTAAAACGGTCTTTTCACAC
>NW_027357530.1:0-712 GCF_012295235.1 Primulina huaijiensis | reverse complement strand
AAAAGAAATAAAGAAAGAATATACAAAATATAAACAAACTTACTTAACAAAGAATTCATCCTTTTCACCTTGACATAATATATTTAGCTTTCCATAAGCTTACTTTTGATCAACACTAAAAACATCATTCATAATTGGGAAAATGAAAAATATATTGGAACTTAGAACTTTTATACACACTCACACTATATTTTACAATGAGATAGAATGATTCTCAAGCTAGCACAAGGCCTCTATTTATAGGCCAAATTAGAGAAAGGGTCAAAAATTTTATTAATGCCATGTAGTTGTAATAGTAATCTTTGTCTCCTCCAACTTCAATTACATGTACCTTCTTTCAATGCTTTGTTCCACGACTTTAATCACTGAATTTGACTCTGCTCAAAACAGCAAACATGTGGGGCATTGTCTATAGATGAATTTGGCCACTTGGTTCACCCCATTTGGTTAAATATTGAAATAGTTATGATCTTTTTACTATATGTTGGTCATGGTGACAGTAAATTTGTCCTCCTTTTGATATTTTCACAATTTGATCATCTTAACCAACTTTTTAGGCAATCATGTCTTCTGCAAAGTTGTAGATAATTTCTCAAGAATTCCAAACATGTTTGAATCACCTTCATTTGAATTTTCTAGCTTGAGTTATCATTATTTTACCAACAATTAGAAAATCTGAAAATAAAACATATTTAGTAAGACATTTAAATAT
>NW_027357529.1:27934-28879 GCF_012295235.1 Primulina huaijiensis | reverse complement strand
GAGCTCCTTGAGATGCAAAAGAATGTCAGCAGCACTCTTTGCATCTTCAAAACGCCCCTGTAGCTCATCATTCATAGAAGTCAGCATATAACACCTGGCTTTCAAGTCATGGTCACACCATTCCTTGTAAGTCTGCAATTCCTCAGGAGTGCAGTCAGTCGGAGCCTCAACAGGGGGCGACTCAGTAAGTGTATATGCTATCCTTTCCGAATTCAAGACGATTTTTGTGGGTCCCCGGGTCCGATATCTAATACTAATAATTATAATTGTCACACACGAAATGATTGAGTAAAATACATAATTTGTTGTTCACAAGCTTACATAAACATCGTCAAAATAATTTAATTGTCTCAAATGTTTGAAATATAAATTTTCAACATGCCAACATGAAGTAGTGAACCAAAGAAATCCAAACATCATCACATAGCTCCTAAGACCCGAGAATCCCACTCTAACTCGTATCTCCTCGCCTTGAGCTGGACTCTGGCATCCCAAGCCTCGCCTCACCTACCGTCAAGCACATGAAAACAAGAGGTACCGGACATGCCGGTGAGTATAAACCCAGTATGATACAATCAATCACAAATGAGAGTTAAATTTTCAAATATTTCATATAAATTCATAAAGATGCAATATAATGCAATGCATGATCAGAAGCTGTGGGCTATCAATAAATCTCAAGATCAAGTGAATCATCTGGTCATAGGGTACCCAAGGGAATAGAATCACCCAGCAACATCCACCGACTCATCCGCTCGGGGTGGGGTGCTGTGTTCTACAATCCCAGGACTATGGTGCGCCTATAGAGAGTGTTCAGGCCATAGCAGCGACCTCCGCATACACTATGCCAACTCAACTATAGCCCCATACGTCCAACAAATCAATATATCAAGGCGACCTCCGCCATATCAAATCTGAATCAACAAGTGGCTCAATATGCAATGT
>NW_027357529.1:13922-20085 GCF_012295235.1 Primulina huaijiensis | reverse complement strand
TTAGATGCTGAAATCAACTCAGATAACAATACAACAGATAATAGTGAAAGCAATAAATCATGACGTGTGCTAGCATGATATAAGCAAGGAAGACGACTCGATCTACCCCGCTCACTCTCTTCTATCTCAGTCTATACAGAACCTACGGCTCTGATACCACCTGTTGTGGGGACCCGAGCTCTAATCCAATTAAGACCCGGGCTCTAACTCGATTATCTTTTGGGATTAATTGGATCTTTGCTAGAAAATGTGGGTCAAAATTTTGCTTTTAACATTTATTCAAATGTATATAAACAAGCACAAGACATTATATAAAATACTGTCATCTTATTCAACTACAATTAACCTTCACATATTCGGCTACAATTAACAGACTAGTGTTTAGAAATTCAGTACATGTCTAGTAATAAACCACTAGTAATCTTCTACGCCCGTAATCTCCACGCTATCTCGATCTCTCATCCTCTGCGTGACCCCGATCCTGTCCCACCTGTTGTCATGCACACATACAGACACAACAACAGCCGGATACTCCGGTGAGAACAAATCCCAGTATAAAACATGTATACATGCATGTCATGCAAGTAAATACAAAATCATAACACATAAATCAGTAATTATGACACACTAGTGAATACAGATAAAACTCTTCAACTCTTATTCTTTGACTCGACTCATATCTAAGTCTAGGGATCCCGGTGTGAATAAGACGTAACAAGTCTCCCACCTACTCTCCCAATCGGGGTGGCGGTACGTCTTATTCCTAGACTTCGGTCATATCTGTATCGAATGTCTACAATCGGAGATGATCTGCTCCTATGCGTCGATACACCGAACGTCTAGTTTGACAATCTGTCAATGACTCCTTTCTCAAATGCTTGAATATAAATCTATAAACAAGACATAATCATAATCAAACATAATTAAGAATCTAATATGTGATTTTGGGAAAANACTCATATACAAATCATATTCAATCTCGGTAACAATCGACGGCATAACGGCGTAATCTTTCGATACCGGTCAATCCAACATCAATAATCTTTAACCAACAACTCATAATTCTCATCATAGCAACATCTACTATACTGAAATATGTATATACTCAAGTCAAGACATGCTGGAATTTCATCCAAATTGCATACGATATCCGATAATCGATCCGTTTACGGCGTTATGATCTCTAGCTACTCAAGAACATAAATCCCTACTAAAATCATAATTCCTCCAACATATATATTTCGAAACATGCTGGAAACTAAAAGACACTTACATCTTTTGATAGCCCTTAATGAGAGGATCACAAAATTGTATTCAGATCGAAATTCGGATAAACGGATTGTGCATCACCAAATTGTTACGAGCTGAAGAAGCTGAAGAATTCTCAGAGCTCCTCGGATGAAATGTTGAAGAAAAATAACTTTGGTAACTTTTATATTGCATGTAAAGTACACATGGCTCCTCCTTTGATCTGCACGTCTCGCGCATATGCGCGACCATCACTGGCGCATATGCGCGAGATGCTCTGTCTCGGCACTTGACCATTTCAGCTGCTGGCGCATATGCGCGCCTTTTTTAGGCGCATATGCGCCAACTTCTCTGGACAACTCCTTTGGCTACTGGACACCTCGCGCATCGAGACCTTCTTCTCGGCATCTCTTTGACTCACTCAGCTCGCGCATATGCGCGCCCACCAGCCGCGCATATGCACGAGACCTTCGGGTCTCACACATAATACTTGCACATACTCTCAACTCAACAATTCCAAGCCCATCTCGACATGCTCTATCTATAACCAGATCAATCAATCAATTAATCGTCTCAGATTAACAGGATAAAAATCTCGGGCATTACACAGGACTTCGGAAAACCATTAAATTGAAGCAGAGTCAAGACTCCCCCATCCTTAAAATTAAAGAACAGATCCAAGAAGGAAAAGTTCTAGAATTTCAAATTGATGAAAATGATATCTTTTGAATGAAAGGACGGTTGTATGTGCCCAATATCGATGGGATTAGAGAAGAAGTAATGGTCGAGGCACATAAATAGAGGTTTTCAGTACATCCAGGAAGCACCAAAATGTACAGAGACCTGAAAAATAATTACTGGTGGAACGAAATGAATAAAGACGTGGCTGTCTTTGTTTCCAAGTGCGTGGAGGACTTCTATTACCCTTGGAAATACCAAAATGGAAGTGAGATAACATATCCATGGACTTTGTAGTAGGACTACCAAGATCAAGGCAAGGTCACGATGGAATCTGGGTAGTCGTTGACAGATTGACCAAGTCTGCGCATTTCTTGCCGGTGTGAATGACTTACAACCTGGATAAGCTATCTACCTTGTATATGGAAAACATAATAAGACTACACGGAGTCCCAGTAAGTATATTATCAGACAGAGACCCAAGATTTGTGTCAAGATTTTGGAAGAATTTTCAAAAGGATATGGAAACCAAAGTCACTCTTAGCACGGCCTATCATCCACAAACTGATGGCCAAACTGAAAGAACCATTTAGACCCTTGAGGATATGCTGAGGGCATGTGCTCTAGATTTTACTAGAAACTGGAGTGAACAGTTACCCCTGATAGAATTCGCCTATAACAACAGCTATCACAGTAGCATCGAGATGGCTCCGTATGAGGCTTTGTATGGCCGAAAGTGTAGGTCGCATCTATACTGGGATGAAGTCGGAGAAAGGGCTGTTACTGGACCAGAGCTTGTCCAACTAACTGTGGACAAAGTAACTATAATCAAAGAAAGACTCAAGGCATCCCAAGATAGACAAAAGAGCTGGGCAGATTTGAAGAGAAGACCGTTGGAATTGAAGATCGGTGAAAAGGCTTATGTCAAGGTCTCTCTTATGAGGGGAGTGGTGCGGTTCAGTAAATCCGGAAAGTTAAACCCAAGGCATGTGGGACCGTTCGAGATTCTGGAGAATGTGGGAACCTTAGCCTATCGACTGGCTTTACCACCTGAAATGTCTGGAATACATAACGTTTTCCACATCTCACAGCTGAGGAAACATGTTCCAGACCCTAGTCATGTTCTTAAAATTACACCGCTGATGATTGAAGGAAACCTAAATGAAGAACTCAAATATGAAGAGGTCCCTATTCAAATAGTGGACACGGAAGATCAAGTGTTGAGAAGTCAAACAATCCCTTATGTCAAAGTTCAGTGGTCAAATCATACTGAAAGAGAGGCCACTTGGGAACTCGAAGAGAAAATGTGCTCTTATTCAAAAGCTCAAGCTGATCCAAATTTCGGGGACGAAACTTTCAATAAAGAGGGAGGAATGTGAGAACCCGGAAAATTCGATCCGAAGCAAATCATGTAAGAAATACAAACTTAAAATTTAGCTTAAACTAAGCTCAACAATTTTCATTCTACCTATATAAATTAAATATGAACTTAGATTTCAGCTAACTTAACTCTAAGAAATGGCTTCAAATCTCGGAGACTAACTCAATGGGAGGCCAAGCTGCAAGTAATCGCATCCATCAGAGTTATCACTGGAAGTGTAAAACCCCAGCTCAAGGACTCGATCTTTCAGCTCAAAGAAGCTCAACCAAGCTTGTCCTAACAAGACCAAAAAGGGAGCTAAAAGATGAGCCAAGGAATTGGAAAAACTTATTATGCAAGAAATGACCTATGAGATAACCAAGGAAGAAGCTAAGGGAAGAGCTAAAAGATAGGAAAACTTAATATGCAAGAGATGACCTTTGAGTTAATCCATGAAGGAGCTAAGGGAGGAGCTGAGAGACCAGGACACATTAATGATGCCGGAAAAGACCTTTTGTGCTTGGATTACCTTTGACCACCAGTATGAGCACATTCAATTCCATTCTTGGGCTCCAAGTTTCGGCCAAAGGGGTAGGGAAGGGCCATAATTCTCCTATAAATACTACCTCAAGGTTTGAAGAAAAGTACACCAAAAAATACTTACAAGTTTCGGCCAAAGGGAGCAAGGAAAGGGAAGGAAGTTCTTGCAGTGCAGGTGATCAAAAATTCGCGTGCTGCTGAAATAATAAGAGTGTTCTGTTAAAATTATAAGTCGAAGTGCTGCCCAAAATCCAAGAGGAACTTCGTGTCAACGTCTACAAATTTCGGTTCTACCTTCATAATACTGTAAGTGGGTTTTTGTTACGTTATCCTTTGTATTTTAAACTTTAATATACATAATATGACATGCTTATATGTATGTTCATATTTTCAAAAAATTGCTATCTGTTCTGTTTAAAATTTCGATCGATTATGTGTTTCTTCTAGGCTTCGAAATTCGTTTATTCCACTGAATTCGTTTGAAACTCTGATATCTGAGAGTTCTGATACGTTCTGTCTGAAACACTCTGAATTCGGTGATCGCACTGTTACGATTAGAATTTAAAATGGGACGAGAATTGTAGTTTTGTCTGGCCCCCATTGGTGGGTATAAAACCATGTTTTGTTCTGGCCCCCATTGGTGGGTATAAAACCATGTTCTGGCCTCACCCCTTAGAGGACTAACATATTAGGGACAATTTGACCATGGAAAATGAGATGAGTAACAGTGTTTTGTCTGCTTTGAAATGATCTGATTTGTTTCTAAAATGATCTGAATCATCTGTTAACTTCTGTCTCATATTTGATTCGTTTTTGTAAGTAAAAAGTAACAAGTTTTTAAAGTTTTTTAAATAAATGTTTTAAACATTAAGTTTTATATGTATCCTTGGAAATTGATTGACCTCCACTTGCTGAGTGTTTCCCAAAACACTCATCCCCTTACAAATTTCAGATAAAAATGAGGAACAACTGAATGAAGAGGAGCAGGATGCGTTCTGGGGATGGTGATCGACAGACAAGTTTCTGGAAGTTTAGACTTTATTTCTCTTTTGTTCAGTTTCCGCAATTGCAACTTTGATGTAATTTTTGCTTCTATTGTCATTGTAAAGACAATGTTTAATTTATGAAAAGACTAATTTTTGGCGTTTTGATACGAGGCTGAATTGTTTTCATGAATTTGTTAAACAATGCCGGATGTCACCGACGCTTCGGACAGCTATATGCTAATTTAAGAAATGTTATTTTTGTACAAGAAAACTTGTCTTTCTTGGTTTTGTGATAAGTTCACAGGGGATACAAGTGGATGATGGCAAGGTAGGTGCTATTCGAGATTGGCCAACGTGTAATGCTCGAGATTTTTATCCTGTTAATCTGAGACGTGCAGATCAAAGGAGGAGCCATGTGTACTTTACATGCAATATAAAAGTTACCAAAGTTATTCTTCTTCAACATTTCATCCGAGGAGCTCTGAGAATTCTTCAGCTTCTTCAGCTCGTAACAATTTGGTGATGCACAATCCGTTTATCCGAATTTCGATCTGAATACAATTTTGTGATCCTCTCATTAAGGGCTATCAAAGGATGTAAGTATCTTTTAGTTTCCAGCATGTTTCGAAATATATATGTTGGAGGAATTATGATTTTAGTAGGGATTTATGTTCTTGAGTAGCTAGAGATCATAACGCCGTAAACGGATCGATTATCGGATATCGTATGCAATTTGGATGAAATTCCAGCATGTCTTGGCTTGAGTATATACATATTTCAGTATAGTAGATGTTGCTATGATGAGAATTATGAGTTGTTGGTTAAAGATTATTGATGTTGGATTGACCGGTATCGAAAGATTACGCCGTTATGCCGTCGATTGTTACCGAGATTGAATATGATTTGTATATGAGTGGCTTTGAGTTGTGTCTTGATAGAATGCATCTATACATTGCCATTTCAGATTTGTATTGGCCACTTTGAACTTGAGACTTCGGCTACGAAAGATTGTTCTACACGAAAGGTATAATTCATGTGAACACGGGAAGACATGACTCGATTCAGACTGGATACGAGTTTCCCAAAATCACATACTAGATTCTTAATTATGTTTGATTATGATTATGTCTTGTTTATAGATTTATATTCAAGCATTTGAGATAGGAGTCATTGACAGATTGTCAAACTAGACGTTCGGTGTATCGACGCATAGGAGCAGATCATCTCCGATTGTAGACATTCGATACAGATATGACCGAAGTCTAGGAATAAGACGTACCGCCACCCCGATTGGGAGAGTAGGTGGGAGACTTGTTACGTCTTATTCACACCGGGATCCCTAGACTTAGAT
>NW_027357529.1:0-9930 GCF_012295235.1 Primulina huaijiensis | reverse complement strand
GTTGTCAGATTTGGAAAACGTGGGAAATTGTCTCCGCGATACATCGGTCCATACGAGATTCTCGAGAAGATAGGAGATCGTGCCTATCGACTCGCCATTCCTCCTTCTCTATCTGGGATACATGACGTCTTTCATGTATCGATGTTACGTAGATATATGCCAGACAGTTCTCATGTCATTCAGCCTGAAGAAGCCGAGCTAGATCAGACTTTGAGTTACGTTGAGCAGCCAATTCAGATTCTTGATCGGAAAGAGAAACAGCTCAGAACGAAGACTATTCCATTAGTGAAAGTTCAGTGGAATCGTCACGGTATTGAAGAAGCGACTTGGGAAACAGAATCAGAGATGAGACAGAAATATCCAGAACTATTTGTATGATGTGAGTATTTATTCAGTCTTGATTATCTTGCTTTTATAACCGCTTTGATTGATTGACTGAGATTTCGGGGACGAAATCATATCTTCGAGGGAGAGAAATGTAATGCCCGAGATTTTTATCCTGTTAATCTGAGACGATTAATTGATTGATTGATATGGTTATAGATAGTGCATGTCGAGATGGGCTTGGAATTGTTGAGTTGAGAGTATGTGCAAGTATTATGTGTGAGACCCGAAGGTCTCGCGCATATGCGCGGCTGGTGGGCGCGCATATGCGCGAGCTGAGTGAGTCAAAGAGATGCCGAGACGAAGGTCTCGCGCATATGCACGACAAGAGGCGCGCATATGCACGAGGTATCCAGTAGCCAAAGGAGTTGTCCAGAGAAGTTGGCGCATATGCGCCGAAAGAAGGCGCGCATATGCGCCCGCAGCTGAAATGGTCAAGTGCCGAGACAGAGCGTCTCGCGCATATGCGCCGGTGATGGTCGCGCATATGCGCGAGACGTGCAGATCAAAGGAGGATCCATGTGTACTTTACATGCAATATAAAAGTTACCAAAGTTATTCTTCTTCAACATTTCATCCGAGGAGCTCTGAGAATTCTTCAGCTTCTTCAGCTCGTAACAATTTGGTAATGCACAATCCGTTTATCCGAATTTCGATCTGAATACAATTTTGTGATCCTCTCATTAAGGGCTATCAAAGGATGTAAGTATCTTTTAGTTTCCAGCATGTTTCGAAATATATATGTTGAAGGAATTATGATTTTAGTAGGGATTTATGTTCTTAAGTAGCTAGAGATCATAACGCCGTAAACGGATCGATTATCGGATATCGTATGCAATTTGGATGAAATTCCAGCATGTCTTGACTTGAGTATATACATATTTCAGTATAGTAGATGTTGCTATGATGAGAATTATGAGTTGTTGGTTAAAGATTATTGATGTTGGATTGACCGGTATCGAAAGATTACGCCGTTATGCCGTCGATTGTTACCGAGATTGAATATGATTTGTATATGAGTGGCTTTGAGTTGTGTCTTGATAGAATGCATCTATACATTGCCATTTCAGATTTGTATTGGCCACTTTGAACTTGAGACTTCGGCTACGAAAGATTGTTCGACACGAAAGGTATAATTCATGTGAACACGGGAAGACATGACTCGATTCAGACTGGATACGAGTTTCCCAAAATCACATACTAGATTCTTAATTATGTTTGATTATGATTATGTCTTGTTTATAGATTTATATTCAAGCATTTGAGATAGGAGTCATTGACAGATTGTCAAACTAGACGTTCGGTGTATCGACGCATAGGAGCAGATCATCTCCGATTGTAGACATTCGATACAGATATGACCGAAGTCTAGGAATAAGACGTACCGCCACCCCGATTGGGAGAGTAGGTGGGAGACTTGTTACGTCTTATTCACACCGGGATCCCTAGACTTAGATATGAGTCGAGTCAAAGAATAAGAGTTGAAGAGTTTTATCTGTATTCACTAGTGTGTCATAATTACTGATTTATGTGTTATGATTTTGTATTTACTTGCATGACATGCATGTATACATGTTTTATACTGGGATTTGTTCTCACCGGAGTATCCGGCTGTTGTTGTGTCTGTATGTGTACATAACGACAGGTGGGGCAGGATCAGGGTCGCGAGCAAGATGAGAGATCAAGACATTGTGGTGATTTCGGGCATAGCAGATTACTAGTCGTTTGTACTTGACGTGTACTGGATTTTCTGAACACTAGTATATGATTGTACTAAAACAGACTTGTATGTACATTATGTTTGTTTAATCGAATAAAGAATAGTTCCATGCTTCATTTATACATTTGATTTAATGTTAAAAGCAAAATTTTGACCCACATTTTCTAGCAAAGATCCAACTAATCCCCAAACGAATTGAGTTAGAGCCCGGGTCCCCACACAACGCCTACTACTGTTGGTCAAGTCAGAAGTTTTCGTGGTCTTGAAAGCTTCTATAGGAGGTTTGTAAAGGACTTTAGCACACTGGCAGCACCGATGACGGCGGTAATAAAGAAGAACGTTCCATTCCGTTGGGGCGAGGAGCAAGAGAAGTCCTTTAATACTATTAAGCAAAAATTAATTAATACTCCTTTACTTGTTTTTCTTGACTTTGCTAATACGTTTGAAATTAAATGTAATGCTTCATGTGTAGGTATTGGCGGAGTTTTGATGCAGGGGGGACGGCCGGTGGGGTACTTTAGCGAGAAGCTCAATGGAGCAGCACTGAACTATCCAACATATGACAAAGAGTTGTACGCACTTGTGAGGACGCTAGAGACGTGGCACCACTACTTGAAGCCTAGGGAGTTTTTGATTCATACGGATCATGAATCCTTAAAGCATATTAAGGGGCAACAGAAGTTGAACAAGCGACATGCCAATTGGGTGGCCTTTGTGGTGACATTCCCCTACATAATCAAGTACAAAAAAGGTAAGGAAAATGTAGTGGCCGACGCACTATCACGGAGGTACGTACTAATCTCTACGTTGGAGTAAAAAATTTTGGGGTTTGAGCATGTCAAGGAGCTCTATGGTTTTAATCCTTTGACTCCGTTGGATTTGATGTCTTTACCTGTGAGTGAAAGGTTAAAAATGGATGGCAAAAAGAAGGCTGAATTTGTTAGGGGTTTGCTTAAAAAGACGAAGGCCAACATTCAGAAGAAAAATGATGGGGTGTGGCTACACTTGCGGAAGGAAAGGTTTCTCGAGAAGCGGCGTTCATAGCTATTACCGAGGGGTGACAGACCATTTCAAGTCCTTGAAAGGATCAATGACAACGCCTACAAACTCGATATGCCAGGTGAGTATAACGTGAGCTCTACTTTTAATGTTAGTGATCTGATATGAATCCACGTACGTAAGAATAGCAAACACGATTAATTTAGAATCGCGCCCTCAATTCAATAACGAACAAGGAATCGTTGTTGTTGTCCCGACCTTTTGAATAAAGTATTACGTGATCTTCACCTCTAAACTATGAACGGTTTAGCAACAAATAATCACAAGAACACAATAGACACTCGAACAAACGTTCAAAAAACTCTTCTTTGACAATCCGTGTAAGAACGATCGACAAACGCCGCAAAGTAAAGCTTTGATAAGTTTGATTTTGTAAACAAAGCAAAAAGCTTTAATTGTTTGAGAGAAAATGTAACGACCCATTACAGGCCCAGTGGGCCGTACCCCACTGCCCCAATCGACCCAAGACTATCCCGATCTTGGGCTCTGTTCTATGGGCCTTGGCCCATCTATGGAACTCTTCCCTCCCGGGCTTTCCATAGGCGTCGTATGGGTTACTCATAGAACTCTCCCGCCCATGCACTGGAGTCTGTGCCTTCCTAGGATCGAACCTAAGACCACATGGATATATAGGTACTTAGCACAATCCTGGTACCAATTGAGGCTGGAGAGTTCTATGAGTAACCCATACGACGCCTATGGAAAGCCCGGGAGGGAAGAGTTCCATAGATGGGCCAAGGCCCATAGAGCAGAGCCAAAGATCGGGATAGCCTTGGGTCGATTGGGGCAGTGGGGCACGGCCCACTGGGCCTATAATGGGTCGTTACAATAAAAGGCGACCGGGATTATTGTAACGACCCATTACAGGCCCAGTGCTCAATTGGTACCAGACTTGTGCTGAGTATTTATATATCCATGTGATCTCAGGTTCGAGTCTGGGAAAGCACAAGCTCCAGTGCATGGGCTGGAGAGTTCTATAAGTAACCCATACGACGCCTCTGGAAATCACATGGATATATAGATACTCAGCACAAGTCTGGTACCAATTGAGCACTGGGCCTGTAATGGGTCGTTACAATAAAAGGCGCCTTTTATTGTAACGACCCCTTACAGGCCCAGTGGACCGCCCATACGGCCCACTGCCCCAATCGACTCAAGGGTATCCCGATCTTGGGCTCTGCTCTATGGGCCTTGGCCCATCTATGGAACTCTTCGCTCACGGGCTTTCCATAGGCGTCGTATGGGTTACTCATAGAACTCTCCACACCAGGTTGGTGGAGTGATACCTCCACAAGTCTCGAACCCATGACCTCCTGGCTTAAGTACAAGCTCAATTGGTACCAGACTTGTGCTGAGTATCGATATATCCATGTGATCTCATGTTCGAGTCTGGGAAGGCACAAGATCCAGTGCATGGGCTGGAGAGTTCTATGAGTAACCCATACGACGCCTATGGAAAGCCCGTGAGCGAAGAGTTCCATAGATGGGCCAAGGCCCATAGAGTAGAGCCCAAGATCGGGATAGCCTTGAGTCAATTGGGGCAGTGGGCCGTATGGGCGGTCCACTGGACCTGTAATGGGTCGTTACAGAAAACTCAAGAACAATGTATTCTAATCAATAATCAATCATCTGAAAAGTGTGTAAAAATTCGTCCAAATATACATCAAAAATCAAAAAGATATCAAAAAGATAATAATGTAAACAAAATCTGTGCCCAAATCTTCACGGATATCATAGGACACGGACCCCGTGTATGGGTCCGGAGTGGGGTCCATGTAGACACTGTAGTTCTCATTCTCGAATGCAGTTGACACGGACCCCGTGTATGGGTCAAGGGTAGGGTCCGTGTAGACACTGTATTTCTCGTCCTCGAGTGTAATTGATACGGACCCCGTGTACAGGTCCGGAGTGGGGTCCGTGTATGCATTGGATTTCTCATTCTTTGAAAGATAATGGGCATGTACCCCGCCCGACGTATGGTATTCGAAGATCTTCCTCATTTATTGCTTGAAAAATGTTCCTTTGGCTCCCAAACGTAATCCCATGTGAAAGATGATCGGTTACGGTGCCCGGTTGCGCAATGGAAGTTTAAAATTTGTTTCAACAAGAACATGAAAACCGAGCACCTCATATACTAGTGTGTAGCAAATACGAAAACACAAAATAGGTCATACATAGTGTGTTTAAGAAATATACCTATCAATCTTAAAAGATTGATGTTTGGCTCCAACTAAGTTGTAAACAACTTAGCTCTTGAAGGAAGACAATCTACAAGCTTCTCCTTTGAGCACTCCTTGCTCAAAAATTAAGCCCACCACAGACTTGGTAGATCCCCTCTAATTTTGTACTAAAAAAATTAGAGGATTTTTCTTTGAGAAGACCTTTCTTTCCTCAACAATTGAAGAAGAAAAATTGGAGAGAAAATGCCTTGCAAATTTCGGCCAAGGTGAATGGGGAGAGAAGGGAGGAAGACTTTTCTTGGTCATTGAAAAAGTTGAGTTAAGCATGTGCATGTCATGCCTTGGTTATACAAAAAGTTGTCTCCCAACCTTTCATCTCCCATGCATGCAATCTATTTGGGTTTGTAACAATTACAAAGCCCATGGACTTTTATTTAAATGTCTCAAACACATTTGAGACCATTTAAAATTTACTTGATTTAACTCAAGCCCACTAGTTGAATAATTATTTACAATTGGGTTCTACAAGGCCCAATGTTATTTACTTAATTCAACACTTGAATTAATTTAATTATTTGTACTCTGCTAGGTCCACTAGTGTTTAATTAATTCAACACTTGAATTAATTTAATTTAGTCCATAATAATGTTTATGTAAATCACAATTTTCAAATACATTATTTATTTGGCCAACTTTTAATTTAGGAACACTTCCACAAATTAAAAGTCACATTTCCCTTATAGAAGTCATACTTTTATCTTTCCTTACGCTTATAAACTCATTTATAAGCTGTTCAACACATTGAACTATTCTTCTTCTCAACGGGATCTAGAAAGCTAATACTTGTGTGGCCCTCAATGGTTCATTGATACACTAGCCGTGGGTTCACATCTCCATGTGATTCGGACTAAACATGTCCTTATACGAGCGTACCCCAATTGCTCCATTCTTAATTATCAACTCCTTGATAACAAGAACGTCAGAACTCAAGTCTGATAGTACCCAACCAATCATGTTAAACGCCTAGCAACATCGCTTACATGATTCCCTAGGTATCAAAGGATAGTGCCTTCAATAACCATTCTATTATGGTTAGCGTACAGTACGGTCCCTTCAACTCATATATCCCGACCGATTCGACAACCATTGGTATATTGAGAGTTGTTAATGAATCGATACTATGTATCATGTCGTAGTTGCATCGATGGTGTAATCTATGAAACCCCTTTCATAAATACCACCATATTCTGATCACAGATTTCATACTACATACACATAGGATATCCATACCCGAAGGTAAGTAGTGAATCCCCGACTACAATGCATCGAATCCTATATGTTTCGACAAAACACCTAACCTTGCCACCTGACGACCCTATGAGAGTCGGTAAACAAGTCAAAGTGCAATGCTAGCACATAGAGTCTCAATGTTGTCCTGGGTCATAATGACTAATGCTGTACAACCATAAAATAGGACGTTTCCACTCGATAAGTGAGAACCACTTGGAAAGTCTTATATGGAGGGTTGTTCAGTGCACTCTAACAGGAGCACCTATCTGCATGTTCGGACATCACAATGTCCCCTACCAATGAAACATGGTACTCACATCGCAAATACTAGTCTTGAAGTCGAGCGTCCTATATCCTTCTTAGCGGAGGCTGAATCGACTATGAACTGTTTAGAATATACAGTATTTCAAATATGAGTTTCATGATACTCATCATATGAGCATCTCATATTCTTTCTACTATTTGTATATTCAAGGACTTTATCTATGCAACAAGCATGGGTCTACAGATAAAGAAGTGCCAAAACAATAATTTCAAATATTATTAAAATAAAGACTGTTTATACATAGAGTTTCATTGTGAACACTCGGCCAACACTTGGCTCGACCTGCACCTACTCTAACAATCTCCCACTTGCACTAGAGCCAACTACCCACATGCTTCAAACCCATCGATTCGCGATGCTTCTCGAAAAATGGTCCAGGTAAAGGCTTAGTTAGCGGATCAGCAACATTATCTGCGGAGCCGACTTAGTCAATCGACACTTCTCCTCTTTCCACAATCTCTCGGAGGATGTGGTACTTTCTCAATACATGTTTGGACTTCTGATGAGAGCTTGGCTCCTTTGCCTGAGCTATAGCTCCCGTGTCGTCACAAAACACCGGGACAGGAGCAACTCCATTAGGAATGACGCACAACTCTTGGACGAAATTCTTTATCCAAACAGCCTCCTTTGCTGCAGATGATGCAGCAATGTATTCGGCCTCAATGGTGTAATCCGCAGTACTGTCTTGCTTGGAACTCTTCCGAGAGACAGCAGCCCCATTGAGCACNAATTGCAGATGCATAAGGAATGTTTGTCATCGCCGCTATCTCTGCATCAGTCTTGGGAGACATAGACTTGGATAGGGTCACGCCATGACACATTGGTAGATGTCCTCTTTTGGACTCATCCATCGAGAACCGCTTCACGATGGTATCAATGTATGTGGACTGGGTGAGAACAAGCAATCTTCTCGATCTATCTCTATAGATCTGTATTCTCAATACAAAATATGCTTCACCCAAGTCCTGAATCGAGAACTTTCTTGCTAACCATATTTTAGTTGATTACAACATTCCTACTTTATTCCCAATGATTAGAATGTCATCAACATAAAGCACCAGTGATGCGAACACGGGCGGTCAAGCTCCAAGGAAAGCATGGGATCCTTTGCAGTTGCCGGAGGGACCAATAACAAGGGGACGACTAAAGAAGTTCAAGGAGGCACTACATGGAGTCATGAGCAAGCATGAAGGGGTCGTGATGCATGGGAGCACGTTTGGAGACCAAAGGAATATTATTCAAGCATTGTTGAATACGGCCGAGACTACACGGATGTCTACACGGACCTGCACACGGGGTCCGTGCCCTTTACAGCCGAGGATGAAGAATTTGCGTGCCGACACGGACCCGAGCACGGATCAGTACACGGGGTCCGTGTCCTCATACAGTGCGTAAACGGACCCGTACACGGAGGTGGACACGGGGTCCGTGCTCCTTTTTTTCAGCTGAAGTTGATTCTCCCGAGCGAACACGGACCCGTACACGGAGGTCCACACGGGGTCCGTGTCCTGTGTTTTCTGCGCGGATTTGTTTCCTTTCTAGAGTTTTAATTTTTTTGGAGACTAGATTTGAGATATATTTTGTTTATTAAAATATGTTTAACAAAAATTAACACACAATTAAGATATTATTGAGTTTATGCAATAGTTTTGAGTTTTTCTCTCAAACTTTTTTTCAAAGCTTTGCTTTGTAATCAAAATCAAACTTATCAAAGTTTTTAACTTTGTGGCGTTTGTCGATCGTTCTTGTGCGGATTGTCAAGGGCTTGTTCTTTGAAGGTTCGTTATAATTTCGGTTGTTTATTTTCCGTGATTATTTGTTGCTAAACTTTTCATAGTTTAGAGGTGAAAATCACACACAAACTTGATTCAAAAGATCGGGACAACACATTGATCCTTGTTCGTTATTGAATAGAGGGCGCGACTCGATTTTAATCGTGTTTGCTATTTATCCGTACGAGGATTCGTATCATTTGCTATCAGAGCTTTTGGTTAATTGAATTCAAGTAAGTTTATCCTTCGTTCTATTTTCAGATCTAATTATCCTTTAGTTCCGCTTTCAGATCTGTTTTGTTCTATCATTCTTCGTCGTTCGTGAATCTGTGATACACGAAATTTTGTGTCTTATTTATTTTTCTTTGAATTTTCGGAATTCTTAGAGTAAAAAAAAAAGAATACAAAAAATCCGAAAATTCACCATTAATTCTTTTTTGTATTTTGTTCTATTCCTTTTTCTGAGTCATATACAAGTGTCTAACACAGTCAAAAAAAAAATTATTTACCTTCAAGTTGCTTGTCTACGCAGTCTAAGTGAGTTGATCACAATTGTTCACAAGTTGAACTTGATTGTTTGATATTCAAATACAAAGCTTGAATGCACTTTCGAGAGAAACATGAAATTCGAGTGGAAACATTTGAGTGTGAGTGTTAGTTCTTTGGAGTGACTAGGGAGTATTTGTTGTGAGAAAAAAAAAATTCGGGGGGCGGGCGGAGGGATTTCTTTGGAGTGACCGTGAGAATTTTGGGTGAGGCATATTTTGATTGCTACTAACTTTTTCTTGCAGGTACAAATCTGAAATTTAAATGGAGAGGGAGGTAGGAGACAGTTATAACCAAGGGTTATCTAAGGTCCAAATGGAGGCATTGTTTGGGCATTTCTCTAAGATGATGAGGGTGGAGTTTGAGCCGTTACACGAGAGGATGAGTAGGCTGGAAGTTAGTACTAGTGGAGCTAAATCTAAGCCTAAGGATTTGGGTAGATGAGAAGAAGTGAAGAGTATGATTTAGGAGGAGAAGAGGAGAGCCAATGTGAGAATTGGGATAGGAATGGAAGAGGTAGAGGATTTGGTAGAGGAAGGAGAGAAGCCACACGGGGTAGATACAATGACGGGAATAGGGAGGATGGTAATATGGGTAGTATTAAGATATAGATTCCTTCGTTCCATGGGAAATCTGACCCGGAGGCATACTTAG
>NW_027357528.1:0-662 GCF_012295235.1 Primulina huaijiensis | reverse complement strand
TGTTTGAAGCTTTCAAATTCACCCAACTTCTGTAGTCGAAATTCGACTGGGTAGTATTGTTTCAAAAACTCTCTTTTAAAAATCTGCCATTTGATCTCTTCCACCTCTGTCAAAGATGGCGACACAGTTTCCCACCATTTCCTAGCCCGGTCTTCCAAAAACGGTGTTACAACCTCCACTCTCAGTTCTTCAGGTATCTCTAGTAAATGCAATTGTGTTTCGAAGTTCTTGAGCCAGTTGTGACTGACTTCCGGGTCTGGGTTTCCATCGAAAGTTGGAACTCGATTTCTTCTTAGAGATTCATAATGGTATTTAATTACACGCGGTTGTGGTTCTTTGAGGTGGTTGGATGGCGTTAGCTAATGGGTTCACGAATCCTTGCAACGTCGCAGCTACGATAGTGGCTATTGCAATCATATCTTCTTGGCTGAGGTTTACTCTCTGAGGTGGTGGTGGATTTTCATTTTGGTTGGCGCCACGAGGGTTACGGTTGTTTCAGGGTGGTCTGCCTGCCATATCCTATAAACATGTATTTTATTAATTTGTTTGCCACAATATTTAATCAAATAAATCATTTCATTAAATTGTAAAAAAAATTTCATACAATCAATCTTTAAAGAATAAATGTTTAATCAAATAGCTCTAGGTACAAGTGGTGCCTA
>NW_027357527.1:0-2336 GCF_012295235.1 Primulina huaijiensis | reverse complement strand
ACAGATAATGAAGTACATTTATTGTAAAGACAACTGTGAAGTATTATTTATTTATTTTTTTTTGCATTTGTCATTGTCATCCATATTGTATACAGGTGGAGATGGAGTTGGTGATGACTAAGGATGTTTGTCTCCGTCGCATGCTTTCGACTAACGAACACTAGTAGAATTTTTATCTTTTATTTCGTCACTCGTTAATTCGGCGATTATGAATTATGAAACAATATATATCAATCAACTTTGGTAATAACATCAGCGAAGTATTTTTATCTTTTACTTCGTCACTCGTTACTTCGGCGATTATGAATTATGAAGTAATATATATCAATCAACTTCGGTAATAACACCAGCGAAGTATTTTTATCTTTTACTTCGCCACTCGTTACTTCGGCGATTATGAATTATGAAGTAATATATATCAATCAACTTCGGTAATAACACCATAATTTAAAAAACACGGGCTTCACTTCTAATTTTTTATAATCTTTTACTTCGACACAGTAGTTTTGATGCGCTGAAAAGTTAAAAAAAATTTTAAATTTATATTTAGTGAATAAAAAAATGAACCATAATTTTAATTAATTTTTCTTAAAGGATGAAGTAATAAAATACAAATTAACTCGTCATATTAAAATTGTGTCGAAGTTAAAGAAAGAATTTACTTCACCACAACTCAATAATAGTGAAGTCGTTCTCTATTAAATACTTCGCTACAACACAAAAAAATGAAGTATTTTAAATTTACTATTTCGTCATTAAATGTAAATTGTGAAGTAACAAAACTTACAAACAAAAAAAATGTAAACCGTCGCCAATTCGCGACAGTTAAGTTTTAACCGTCGCTATTAGCGACGACTTTAAATATCCGTCGCTAAATAAATCGGCGACAAATTTAAAAACTGTCGCTAATTAGCAACGGTTTTTTTTAACCGTCGCTAATAGCGCCGGTTTTAAAGTCCGTCGCTACATAAATCGTCGACAGTTTTATAAAATGTCGCTAATTAGCAACGGTTTAGTTTTAACTGTCGCCAATAGCGACAGTTTTAAGAGTCGGTCGCTAAATAAATCGGCGACAGTTATAAACCGTCGCTAATTAGCGACATATTTATTAATCCGTCGCTAAAAGCGACAAATTACAAATGTCCGTCGCAAATGTCCTATATATATCAACTTCCATTTTTTCTTTCGATTTAGATTATATTTTTTAGCTTTAATTTTAAATTTATGATCATCAATTTAATTTTGTTGCTAGCTTTGTTTTATAAATTATTTAAAAATTTAAAATATTTTAGATGTGTTGATGATATTATTTAAAAATATGTAGGAATAATTATAAAATTTAAAAAATAAATTTTTTTTTAAAAAAACAATATCTAGAGACGGTTTTAGGAAGTACTGTAGCTAACTAGCGACTGTTTTATGTATTGCCGTCGCTAACTAGCGACTGTTATATAAATATTGTCGCTAATTAGCGACAGTTTTTGACGTTGGTATTTTATTTAACCGACGCTAATTAGCGACGAGAATTCATAAACCTGTCGCTAATGAGCGACGGTAACGTCAAAAACCGCCGCTAATTAGCTACGGCCTATCTTTCCAAAACCGTCGCTCATTTAGTTCTATAACACCGAAGTCATTCGCATCAACTACTTCACAAAAATACAAAACCTATGAAGTAATACAACACATTTACTTCGCCATTCTATATAAATATGCAGTTATATATAAGCTATTACTTCTGCATTTTATGAAAACGATGATGTAGAAGACATTGTTTTACTTCGTCATGGGTCTAATTCCAGCCAAAGACATCGCTAATTTCTTGGATACGACTTCGGTGATAATGCGAAGTAAATGGTACCCTATTACTTCACGTGCGTCTACTTCGGCAATTATATACATATTACTTCATTTAATATGCGAAGTAAATCAAAGAAATTCTACTATCGATATGAACTTAATGTAACTTAATTTTTTTTTTAGCTCTAGCTTTATTTATGAACTTAAATATAGTTTTGCATGAGACCCGGGGCTTGGCACAGTAGTTTCATCTAGAATTCCAGGTGTACAGACTCGATTTCGAGTCCTCCTCACCCATTTGAATAGGATTTCAAAAATATATATATATCTATTATATATATAAATAGGTGACTTTATATGTGAATTTCCATTTGTCTCATTATTAATTGTTTGTTTTACATTAATTATTTAATTTAAGTGTGTCTTTTCATTCTCCTTATTCATATTTTAAATATATGTGATTTTTAATATTTAATTTTTTATGTCTACCCATGTGAATTTTCATTTGTCTCCTTATTAATTGTTTGTTTTATATT
>NW_027357526.1:0-485 GCF_012295235.1 Primulina huaijiensis | reverse complement strand
ATGTATTCTAAAAAACAGAGAAAGTTAAACAAAATCCGCAAGGGGCTAAAAGTTAGCAAATCTATATATTTATATTCTATATATCTATAAATATATGAGTTTGATTTGTGAATTTTCTTAGTTACACTTTTACACCCCATTACTTAATTAATAATGTTTCATTTATTTATTTAGGTGAATATTTAATTTTCTGATTTAAGGATTGATATCGAAAATGAGAATAATTTTATTTCATTATTTTAGTTGAATTGACGAAAAATATTACAATAGCTATATGCACTTCATTTAAATATATTGGGATTTTCGTTTTAGTAATATTCACTATTCTATTAATTATTTTTTTCCATTATGAATAATATTTGGATGAAAAATATCTTTGTTAATTTCATAGAGCTGTCATTATGTTATAATCACGCGAATTAAAAAATGTTATATAAAAAAAATGAATATATTTGATTTATCATCATCATGTATTTTTATTTATT
>NW_027357525.1:0-16085 GCF_012295235.1 Primulina huaijiensis | reverse complement strand
GTACGTGTGCTTGCAACCGAGTTATATATGATTTGCATTAAAATTTCAACACGTTATTAATATATATAATTATTAAAGCATAAGATGCCACCAAAAAAATAGTTATTCTTAAGATCTCAAATTTAATAATATAGAAGTATAGATATTGGAAAAAACAAAATATGAGATTGACTTAATATTACAATGTATATTTAATAAATTGAATAATTATAAGTTTTAAATATTAGTTTTTTTTTTTCAATTGGAAAAACCCAAATATAATAAGATTTCAAAATTCAGTAAGTATGCTAATCCCATCTAAACACGTATCCAGACAATATTAAATTCTTGGAAATTGTAATTGCATATGACGTTAAAATGTTGATTAACATTTAGAGCACATTTTTATTTCAATTTCCAACAACTATTTTTAATTGTAAAGTACTTTTTCCATTATGATATTCAAACCTTTATTTTAAAAAATTTGGAAAAGCGAACATAATATAATATTAAAGTGCCCTCCGAGGGTCACGGGCCTTTGGCCTGATCTTTAAAACGTGGGATATGTAATTTTTTTCCTAATCGATAAATACAAAAGACTATATATATTGTGAGACAGTCTCATGAATCTTTATCTGTGAGACGAGTCAACCATATCAATATTCACAATAAAAAATAATACTTTTAACATAAAAAGTAATATTTTTTAATGGATAACCCAAATAAGATATATGTATCACAAAATATGACCCATGAGATCGTCTCACGCAAATTTTTGCCAACACAAATATATATAAAGGGCAATGAGATAGCATATCGCTCGAAAATAATGTACAATTTATAAATCTATTTTTTAAAATAATTTGATTGGAAGCCTTCAATTATTGAAATAATTTGATTGGAAGCCTTCAATTATTGAAATAATTTGGATAGATTTAATATTTCTGGCCAATGCACAATCGATTGCATGATGTCTCGACTCTCGCCAATTTGACAATGCTCATGCTAGAATCCATACAACCGTTGAGACAAAAATATTAATCGATTATTTTGTTTGATATATTTGTTTATACGGATATTAAAAAATATTTTATATATATTATATATATATATATATATATGTATGTATAAATCTAATTGTCATATATTACAAGAATCCATATTATTTAAGACTCTACACATATAAATAAAAAGTTCATAACCCTAATCAAAGTTTATGTACAATGATTTACGTTAGTCTTGTATTTTTTCTCCCAAAGACTAGATTAACTTGAGCGTCGGAGACACTTTGACTTTGAACAGAATCTATTCACCTTTTTTTTAATGCACAATAATATTTTTAGACGGTTCGATTTGATTCCATTGAAGAAATTGGTTAAGATAATCGATTCAAAGTTTTTTATTGGATGTGATTTGTTTTATCTGAGATGTGATTTGTTTAATTGCATCATATATAAAAATAAATCTACTAGAAAATAGCACATTACATGTTATTTTTACTTAATTCAACTACAAAAAATAAATAAAATTCCCAAATAAACAAGATTTATTAACAATACGATAATTTCCTCCAATTAACTGCTGCTAGCAGAATACAGGAAAGATACATAACTCCATAGAGGTCAATCATAACCATTTTATAATAATTTCCGCAGGCTATAAATTTAATTTAAATCACGTAAACGAGGAGATAATAATATCACGAATTATTCAAAACATACTATCAAAAAGATAGAATAATGCTATAAATACAACCAAAATATCGTACAACGATATGTACAATAATAATATCGTGATATTTTGCTATTATATCGTGAGATTTTATTATTATTTCGTGAGATTTTGTATTGAATTTATCGTGAGATTTTGATAAATAAAATTTTTATATTGAATTTTTTGTATGGTAAGAATTGTTGTATGAATTTGATTGTACATGTAACATCACTCAAAAGATAATGTGTATTTTAGGGATTAAGAAAGGATTGGTAATTTGGTATTATTTCAAATCCAACTCAAACATGATTTCATTTAGATAATTAATTAAAAAATGAATTAAAACCATAAATATAAATTCATTCAAACAATCATTTGAAATATCAATATCATAATATACCAAGGTAAATGATGTGATAGGGTATTATCATGCATCATACTACTTCTAAAACCCTGCATGGGCTATGAGCCCGATTTCTTGAATTTGAACGAAACATATTGTGGGGATCTTTGGAACACAAACAAGCAAGGTCCAGGCACTATCCTTAAGTCAAGAACTACATTCATTTATCCAAGAACGCTGTTCCATACATAAATCTGTGTCATCTACACATGTAGAGCGTTACTGTGTCAAGATTTCTGAAAATCATGAAACTAATACCAAAAGTGACTGTCTAAAAAGCAAGATGCTGTCTGGTTAGCTCACTTGTTACCCTCTAAGCTCACACTGAGGGGCACATCAGCTAAACAGACGGAGACATGCTCATCAATGAAGCACCCACCAATATGACAACCACTTCTACGATTCAATTGTGCCGAAATTTTTCACATCCTCGGTTCAATCCATCAAATCATGCTGCCTTGATAGCACATACAAACTTATTTCGATCTATCATCTACAAAAGCAATTGTCTAATTAATTAAATTAGAAAATCTACTTTACAGTAGCAATTGATCTGCACCACAGGTCTTTCCGAGATATAACCTCGGATCTCGCTAAAATGACATTTGACTCGATCTAAACCATAATTCACTAATTTACTAAAACAAAAAGGAATTTCCTGCTTGATTGCAGGACAGAAAATATAGTAAATGGAAGTACTGGAAATTACTTTTATTAAAAGGTTACCATGGTCGTAATCAACTTTACCCAAAATTCGAGCCAAAGGGGAAACGCCAATTAATTTAACAAAGATTTAACCGCCCATATAACATCAATCACTAGAACATCATAGTCACATAGAAATATCAACTCACAATCAAAACATGACGTTTCATACAAAATTGAAAAGCTAATCACTACAGGTGGGCATTCAGCATAACAGCCATCTTCAATTAGTTCGATAAATCTTAGCAAAACAAATTCATATAAAGACTAATAGCCATTAAAAAACTCGCTTCATTTACTCAATGGTGAAAACCAACCATAGGAATCGCTTTCACTAGTTGCAAGAACGAAAACGGAGAGTGTATCATAGTTCTTTCAATCACCCTTCCTCCGGAAGGAACAACCCTCGGTGAGCCTAGCACGCCCTCCGGTGGGTTGACACAACACCGTCTGGCAGTTACCGCACACGACAACAGTTTGTGAATGGCTAAACACAGTGGTTCTGTAAAAACACACCAAGGAAAAACACAAGGTAAAATTCTTCAAATCAAACATAATCTGGATATAAGAAAATTCAAAAATAAAGATTGAGGAAAGTATAAAAAAAGTTAACACAACACTACATAGAGAAAAATCGGATCTTTCGTCCATCAAATTGAAAAAATATTGAAATCCGAGACTTAGGAAAACATAATTAAAAGCGGGGTACTTACATATTAAAGCAACCCTGACACTTCACATCCTACAATTGAAAAATCAATAAATTTAAAACTAACAAGTACGGAAAATTGGAAACATAAGAGGTTAAATAGGGTACCATGAAAAAAGAATTTGGCGACTGGACGAGACGCTTCAGCTTATGCTTCCTCTTTTCAAGTTCCGCTGGAGGATTCAGCAAATCGATGTCGTTTGAAAGAACCTGCCACAGCCACATTAATCGATCAATCACAACATCAATCAAACCAATTGAAAACAAACCTACAATTCAGAAATCTTTGTGGAGTTTTGCAGCGAGTCACCATTTTGTCGGAAACGGGGAGTAAGCAATGTGGCGGAGGCAAAGGGAAAGAATGAATTCTAGGGTTAGGTTTTCCTTGAAATTATATACGTGTATTGGAAATAAACATGGGCCGTCGTTTATTTGGGCTCACATCTGGACCATCCATTGATGTATGTTTGTCTTTTCCAAAACATTCTAACAAATAAAAAAAATTATAAATACTCAAAAGTATGATTTAAGTAAAAATTTGTGTGAGACGGTCTCACGGGTCGTATTTTGTGAGATCGATCTTTTATTTGGGTCATCTATGAAAAAATATTACTTTTTATGCTAAGAGTATTAATTTTTATTGTGAATATTGGTAGGGTTGACACATATCACAGATAAAGATTCGTGAGACCGTCTCACAAGAGACCTACTCTTTAAAAACATATATGAGTGGTTGACGAAAATCTTTTTGAGTAAGTATTTAAATTTTAAAAATAATTAATGATGTTTCTCTAATCTCTTGTCGATATATGCTAAGTTAATTTCCGTTAAAATATTTATGACAATGATTGATATTATTATCACTAATGTTTAATTTATTTACATTGTAACATAAAATAGTGGGTAGTTTAGGTATTTGTGGTTAACGGAGTTGATCCGGAATCGATCCGAAACTGGTTGGCATAATCCAATTCAATCTAAAATCGGTTAATGTGATTTAAAGTTGGACCAAATACAATATTTTAATTGAATTGGATTGGTTTTTAAAACAATTAGATCTGGAACCAATCCGTTCTAATAACAGGATCTTGCGTGCTCCGATCTAGAACCAGCTTCAATCCGTCCCGAACATGTTTTTAAAAAATAAATTTGATACTTTGTTGTTTAATAATGGTCACTTATAGTTTTACGTATAACAAATAATATTTGATTTTCAAATACATTCCTTGACAAATGACATTTTTAAGTACATGATCAAAGGGGAAAAAGAAAATTGCTTTTTATTTAATCTCAAGTCAATCACACATATTTCTAATTCGATCAACAATCTGTTCAAATATGATGTTATTGTTTTGACTCGGTTTTGGATATACACAACCCAGTAATCTCGGTCCGGTCCATCACGGTAACATGTCTAAGAATTTGTGGTTTTTGGTATATAATTATGAGTATTTTTTTTAAGAAAAATAACATCAAACGTATGTGTATGCTTAAATAGTCCTAAATTTAATGTATAAATGATTCGAAACTTCAAATTTATTTAATATTGCATAATCTATAATTTAACAAACTTATATATGAACATACAATCCTTAATTAACTTGCGTATCCTTGTGCCAACTATATTTATTTCTATACCCTTTTCTCTTTAAATATTGATTTTTATGATAAAAATCAATATAAACAAAATAAAACTAATGGAAAACTTTATAGGGGAAAAAACTGTTTAAATCTAATTACACTTTATAGCTAAAATTATGGGAAAATAGTTTTTTGTTTCACTTGTTCAATTTTGTGTTTTGATTCACTCAGTTTTCAAATTTTGATTTTGATATACTAACTTTTAGTATTTGACTAATTTTCTTAAATAGGTAAACAACAACAAAAATATCTTAAATATAAAAAGAACAATGATTTATGTTAAAAAGATAATGCTTACTAAATGTTGATGAATTGTTGTCTTTTACTGCCAAAGAAAACGATTTTTAACTACTCTATAATCGTCCTATAAATATTGTTGCGATTTCGGACACTGATGCTACAACAAAAATATCTAAATATTAAAATAACAATGGTTCGAGTTTTCAAACCATGTAAGAACTAATGACTTATGTTGCGATTTCGGACACCGATGCTACTACTTCTCCTGGAAATGAGAATGCGGAATCACACCATAGATCGAGTTAATCGTTCCAACAAATATAAATCTGTAAAAGCGTATCACAACATATCAATTTTAAGTTTAATTTACTAATATATTAAATAAGTTATTTACGATAGATCTTATATCAACTTTATAACATATCATCAATTTGACTAAGCATAGCCTCCAAATTATTTTTACAAATAAATAAAAGAAATAATTGTTTTTTAGCGATTTGGACCTGAGGACACACTGCCCATTTTATAAATTTGAAGGGCCAATGGCCCGATAAAATGCAACACTGGCCCAAAATGCATATTCGGATTCGGGCGGATGAAAATTTGTAGTTAAAAATTTTAAAAATCGAAATTAATATAATTTCTTTCTTAAGACTATTTTCATAATCTATTGTCAATTTACGAAAAATATTGAATTGTTATTTAATTCGTTTTGTTGTACCCAAATATACGAAATGTCTCATGAAATATTATTATAAATTATATAATTAATTAATTATGATTTCTAACATACTATTTTATAATTTCAATTTTTTATGTATATATATATATTTTTCATCTAATCTAACTACCTATCCCGAAATCGTACAATTAGTGCATTCTAGACCGACAGCACATGCACATGTTGGTGAAAATTATCTATATTTTTATAATAATTAAGTTTGATATTTTTATAGTAATTAATTTTGGTGTCGTGATCAATTTTTAAAAAGATCGATAATATTCATGTAGAATTATAAATACTCTATTTTTATTTAATAAAAAATTTAAAAAATCTGTTTTACTAAATTTTTGTATTCTCTTATAACATTTTTTTTTATCTTTATTCAAACTTTAGATTTTTATATGATTATATCATTTTTAATATAAAAAATTATCATAAGAAAATAGTATAAACAATAATTACTTTTATTTCATAAAAACTCATATGAAACTCTCTCACGGATGGATTTTGTGAAACAGATCTCACAAGTATGAACAAGATCGACCCGTCTCACGAATATAGATCTGTTAGAGCGTCTCACAAACCTACTCCTTTCGTTTATATTTTTGCCAACTTTTCCGCTGGACTGCCAAAATTTTGTTGTAATTTTATATGAGGCTCTAATACAATTACAAAATTTTTAATGATTTTATAGTATTTTTTTATCTTTATTCAAACTTTAGATTTTTAAATGATTATATCATTTTTAATATACAAAATTATCATAAGACAATAGTATAAATAATAATTACTTTTGTTTTACAAAAACTCACATGAGACCCTCTCACGGATGAAATTTGTGAGACAGATCTCACACACAATCAAACCCATAAATAATTTTACTTTTTACTCTAAATATGAAGAAGATTGACACGTCTCACGAATATAGATTATTAGATCATCTTACAAACTTACTCCTTTCGTTTATATTTTCGCCAACTTTTCCGCTGGACTGCCAAAATTTTGTTGTAATTTTATATGAGGCTCTAATACAATTAATTTTTTTTAATGATTTTATTTTATAATCTTATAAAAAAACTCCACCTAATTTTTTTTCTTCTTATGAACAATAAGTGGAGCAACATAATTGTGGTGCATAATGAGTCATTAATGAAATGCATCATTCGCCTCTTAGACTTCCCTTTATGCAAAGTATTACCGTTGGGTTTCAAATTTCCACATTTATTGGTATTATTATGTAGCTCAAGATACATAATTTCATTTGATTCAGATACATACTATTTACAAAACAAACCAAAGGTGAAATTTCCAAAGGTTTTTCGAGAAACCCTTCGTTGGTTTAAGGATAATTCGGCCACAAAGCTTGATTTCTCAGAGATTTTTCATCAAAATTTTGGCTTTTTTTGTCCGTAAGTTTATCCTTAGTTCTTAAACTTTTTTTTATTATTATTTGTTGTCCAATGCAGTACTTTCAAGTTCATCTGGTGATGACTAATTTTTTCTTGAGAGCTTAGATGAATAATTTTCCATTTGTGAAATATTTTGATTGGAGTTCGATGAATAATCCTATAAATATAATATAATTTTGTAATAAAAAAATATAAAATTCTTAAAAGATGTCAAATTCAAGTTACAACTAAATTTTATGTTTTGTTTTTGCAGCTAAGTGTTGTTTCTCTTTAGTATACACACACTATACAACAAAGTTAGAACCAAACTTTTGCTTTTGCTTTTACTTTTGCTTTATTTGTGAATCTTTTTTAATCACTTTAGATTGGATACTTAATTCTATCTCAACTTTTTCAAAACATGGTTACTTAAGTATTAGATTTCTAATGCAATTTTAAAGATAAAAAGAGTTGGCAGTGTAATAAAGTACAAGTCACTCTTGCTTTTCCCTTATTGAAAAAAAAGTCAAATCAAGAATATTTTGCTTTTTTTACTTTTTTCAATTTTGGTTACATAAAGTTTGTAGCTACAAATTATCTTACAACTCAACCAATTCTTCTTTAGTTGTTTTTTTTACATATTTCTTCGCTATGAAGTCTTGTTAGTGGGCAACTTTTCGCCTGAATATTTGTTTAAAACTTATATTTCATCTTATTTACGTAAAAAAAGATAAGTTTGTTCATTTCTGTAAACAAAACTTGAAAATAATTTCATAAAAACTTGTAAATATTAATGTTAAAAGATATATTTTATTCAATCAAATTGTGGAACATTTGCCTCGACAAAATAGATGTTTTTGGTGTCTTTTAGTAAATTTTTTTTTTTTTTGTTGGCTTGAGTATTTTTTGCACCCTAATAAAGGGTGGACCTTTTGGTTTTGCTCTAAGTTTGTGGCCTGTGGGACATTTTTTTTAAAGAAAATTTTGAGTATATGGAGATTTTGTTCAAGTATTTTAAATTATTTTGAATCCAAACTCTGTTTAAAAGAAATTTAGTCTACTTAATATTTAGAAACCTGATGCAAAGTTTTTCGATTATAAATACTTTTGGAAAAATGGAACAATATGTTTTGGCTTTTTCATGAAAAAATATGAAAACAATAATTTTCTTGCCAAAAAGAGTGCAAGACATTAGCATTAGTGTTCATGATTGGAATCTTATGCATTTAGCTCTCCATGTTGCTACCTTTTTGTTAACATGATGTCACTGTCTTTTAACCAAATCAATTGTAGTACCTTCTGAAATATTAAATCGAAGGAGGTAAATTCAAATTCATTTCAAGTATTATATGGCAGATCTGATCATGTTTTATTTGTTGATGTTACTGTTTTTCATGTCATTTACATGTTCATTTTCTTGATGTTTCTGAACTCGACATTGTTAAAAACTGAAGGTTGGCATATCTGCAAGTTGTGCTATGCCAAGAATTGGCAAGAAACCAGGAGTCAAACTTGAAAACTTGTATTACCTGCGTCTATCTTCTCTGAAACTTCAAATGAAACTCGGGTTTGGAACGGTTGTGAATCTTTTGCTGTTATTAGCGATTTCGGCAGTAGCAAGTTCTGATCTTAACTCGGACAAAAAGGCTTTGCTTGAGTTTGCTGCTTCTGTACCACACGTCCGGAAACTTTATTGGAATTCGTCTAATCCCATATGCACTTCTTGGATTGGCATTACTTGCTCGCAAGATGGGACTCGAGTGGTTGCCATCCATCTCCCTGGCATTGGTCTTTACGGCTCCATACCGGATAAAACTATTGGAAATCTTGATGCTCTTAGAGTAATCAGCTTACACACAAACTTTCTAGACGGAAATCTACCTTCTGATATTCTATCCATTCCTGCACTTAGATCAGTTTACCTTCAGAAAAATAACTTTTCAGGTGGCATTCCTCTATCCCTCTCCCCTGGAATTAGTGTTCTTGATCTGTCATCTAATTCTTTCTCAGGAAAGATACCGAATCTTGAGCTTCCAAGACTCAGGCTTCTGAATTTGAGCTATAACTCATTGGACGGTTCGATACCTTATGCCCTTCAGAAGTTTCCCATTTCTTCGTTTATAGGAAACTCTCATTTGTGCGGCCCTCCATTGACTTATTGCTCAAGATTATCTCCGTCCCCACTCTCCGCACCCGAAAGTTCTTCGTCTCCTGAAATTGTTGGAAGCCAAAGAGCAGCCAGCTCTATAAAGCTTAATACAGGTGCTATTGCTGCAATTGCCGTTGGTGGTGGTTCTCTTCTTATTCTTCTAGTTTTGGCTATCTTGCTCCGATGTAGGAAAAAGAAAAGTAATTCTGGTGGCACTCGTGTAATCAAAACTAAGGCGTCCAGTATTGCAAAGACAGAGAATTTGAAGTCCGAAGATTTCGGAAGTGGGGTTCAGGAAGCAGAGAAAAATAAGCTAGTTTTCTTCCAACGGTGTTCGTATACCTTTGATCTCGAGGATTTGCTAAGAGCATCAGCAGAAGTTCTTGGAAAGGGAAGCTACGGTACTGCCTATAAGGCGATTTTGGATGAAGCCACAACAGTTGTGGTGAAACGACTCAAGGAAGTGGGGATCGGAAAGAAAGAGTTTGAACAGCATTTGGAGACTTTGAATGGACTTGGGATTCATCCTAATGTTTTGCCTCTGCTTGCTTATTATTACTCCAAGGATGAGAAGCTTCTTGTTTATGAGTACATGCCTGCCAATAGCTTGTGTTCTGCCTTGCATGGTATGCTTTCTCTTGTTTTTCTACAAGCATTCTTGCTTTAAATCTATACATCCGAGTTACCCTCCAACCCTTCTTGTTATTAAACGTCGCCCCTCTCATTAAAATGTTATTGTTATACAATAACAGGTAACCGAGGCGCTGGACGAACCCCACTAGATTGGGACACAAGGCTAAACGTTGCACTAGGAGCAGCAAGGGGACTAGCTCACATCCATTCAGAAGGTGGCACCAAATTTACTCATGGTAACATCAAGTCATCAAACATACTCCTCACCGATGGTCTAGACGCTTGTGTTACTGATTTCGCTTTAGGCCCTTTATTCAACTCTATTGCCACCAAATACCGAGTTGCTGGATACCGAGCACCAGAAGTGATCGAGGCTCAAAAGATCAGTCAAAAATCCGATGTTTATAGCTTTGGTGTACTCCTACTTGAGATTCTGACAGGAAAATCACCTATCCAATATATGGGGTACGATGAGGTGATCGATCTACCTAGATGGGTTCGTTCTGTTGTTCGTGAGGAATGGACAGCAGAGGTTTTCGACGTGGAGCTTATGAAGTACCAGAATATTGAAGAGGAGATGGTGCAGTTGCTGCAGATTGCGCTATCATGCGTGGCAAAGGGAGTGGATATGAGACCGTGTATGGACGATGTCGTGCGGATGATCGAGGAAATTCGAGGTTCGGAAGGGGATAATAGGCCATCATCCGAGGATAATCGGTCAAAAGACTCCAATGTGCAGACGCCATGAGGGGATGATACAAGTAGTTCGAGTTTTTAGCAGTCTAGATTGATTCTTGGATGAGCTTTTGAAGTTTGCATTAATGTACACATTCATTTGTTTCTGATGTTTTTCTTGTTACAATAAAATGACAGTTTGTCGGACGGGAATGACTTCTCCCACCACAATTAGATCGATCCTTATGGTCATACTGCATCAAATATCCCATCTATGCAAAGCTCTGCCAATGCACGATTCAGAGCCATTGAACAAACCAAGTTTAAGTGTGTATATTTCGAGATAGATTAGTCATCAAGATTGAGCAAATGTAGTTGAGTTCCATCAGCTAATCCAATCCGAATCAATTTTTTGCGTTTAGTTCCCGTCATTAATTTTTTTTCTCTAAAAGTCTCACTTTCATTTCTTTAAATTACATTTATATATATATAATACCATTTTGAAAACTGATACTCACGGGAAATTTAGGGTCCGATCCCGGCGAGGGTCACTAATCCAGACGCAAGTTTAAAATTGTCCTGAGCCTGAAATCACAAATAAGACCGTTAGAAGGGGGCCAGGAGGGTGTCCTGGCGTAGCCCCTCCGACGCTCAAGTCAGAGACTGAGGATATATGGGAGAGCAGCTAAGGGTGCTGCTGAAAACAATATAGTGAATGAATAATCATACGCTCAAACCTGGTATTTATAAGAGAATATCTGGGCTGCTCAGGGGTCCTTCACCTGTGGGCCCTAGAGATGGGCCGGGAGTTTGGGCCTAGAGATGAGCCCATCCATGGGGTATCACCAGTCTCGGGGTATCACCAGTCTCCCCCTCCCGAGTCGAACTGAATCGTAGGTTCAAAGTTCGATTAATTGTGTTGTTCTTGGTCTATCAGCGACGAGGACGTACCGTGCTAGAAAAATTAATTTTGTTTGTCGTTAACGACGATGTTTATCGCTGCGAAAATTACGGGGATCGACCTGCCCGGTCAAGTCATGGGGGTTTGGGGGCAACGCCCCCAAAAGCTCTTCAGAAAATTTGGAAGCAAATCAAATCGTAATCCTGCTCCATAGAGAAAGATATCAAATCAAATCGCAATCTCCTCCTGAATGGTAAAATTTGGTCTGAGCTCCCCTATAAATAGAGGTCCTCCCCTACTTCAATTTCACTTCTCCCCAACATAATTTCCTCTGCACTTCACATACGCTCCACCTGCGCGTTAACTCTAACACAACTTCATCATCACCTCACTGTCACCATCGTACGCACCCTACCCATCGCCTCGCCCGAGCCTCGCCCAGCAAGCACCCCACGCCGCCCCCTCTCGCCCGAGCCTACACCCAGCAAGCACCCCGCGCCACTCCCTCTCGCCCGAGCCCACACCCAGCCATCACCTCACGTCGCCGCGCCTAGCCTTACGCTCGCCCGAGCGCCCCGTCTCACGCCCGCCTGAGCGCATCGCCCCACGCTCGCCCTCGCACAGACAACCCTAGCCTCGCCCTCACGTAGACCGCCCTAGCCTCGCCCAGCCGTCCGCCTGCTCGCCCAACGCCTCCAGCTTGCGCCACGCTGCACGCTCTCCCAACCGTCCGCCTGCTCGCCCAGCGTCCCTGCCGCAAGCTTGCCCTTGCCGCGCGCACACGCCTCGCCCTGCCAAGAGCTCGCCCGGGCACTCGCTTAGCGCTCGCCCAGCCACTCGCTTAGCGCTCGCCCAGCGCCTCCGCCAGGCTCGTCCCTGCCGTGCGCACACAAGCTCCCAGCCCTGTGACTGTCCCGCTCGCCAGGCTCGCCCAGCCTCGTGACACACTCGCCCGAGCGGCCCGACAGCCACGCGCGCCCAGTCCCGTGACACGCTCGCCCAAGCGCCCCGATAGCGCACGCTCGCCCGGCGCTTCCTCGCCCCGCACGAGCGTGCATCACACTTGTGCTTGTCACCGGCTCATCCTTGTAGCTTTTCGAGTGTTCTTTCACGTCTCTTCCGGGTCAGTTTTCTCCTTCTTCTGTCTGATTACCCTTAACACTAATGTCTTCCTCCTATTCCGATTCCGAGTCTAGTTATTCGAGTAAGTCTGAGAGATCTGGCGGGTCTAGCGAGTCTAACCAGAGTAGGACTTCTCTAACTGATCCTGAATTCACTCTTGATTCCCATGAGGCAGTCACTACCCACAGTCGTCCTGGTAAGGAAGCCCGCCACGTGAACCAACAAATGAACATATCTGAAGCAGACAACTTATGGTATGGTCACTTGTCTTCCCACATCCCTCATGGTAGCGAGTCAAAACTTAGGACTTTGTGGCACATTCTTTCTTCTCACCAGATCATCATTCATAGTCCAGAGGACCGACCTTATTTAGCCCCCAAGGGCTATTATACCTTCTTTCAGCATCATTTTGATGCCGGTCTTCGTTTCCCCCTGTGCGATTTTTTCCAAGAATTGAGCAAGCACTACCAGGTGCATTTAGGTTTACTCACGCCCAATGCTTTCCATTTAATAAGTTGTTTCGTTGTGTTACTCAGGGCCTTAGATCTCCCTTTGAGCTGCACCACTTTTTCCTACTTCTTAGTTCTGTCCAGATCAAAAGAGGGACCTTTCTATGTGACCTCCCGGTCCAGCCACAAGCTTTTCGACGGGGACCCCAGTCATGTGAAGGACTGGAAAAAATATTACTTCTTTATCCAGCCTCCTAAGGAATTAACTTGCTTTACGGATTGGTACCCTACTTTCACTAAGCCCGACCTTTCCAAGGATTATAAGAAAGATAAGGAGTATCTGCAGATAATGAGTGTGTTAGGAGATCGATGTTTTAGTATTCCCCAACTCCTGTCTGAAGATCTTCTGTGCCACGCCGGGTTAAGTCCCGTGAAAATTAAGCTGAAGGAGAATGCTGGTAGAAATTCTCAGTTTCTATGCTTCTCGTTTTTCTTTTTACTTATTACGTTACTTGATAACACTCTCATCTGGTTTATTGTCTTTGCTTGCAGGTACTAGAGTTATGAATGCTCTATTTCTTCGTGAAATTGCAAAGAAGAAGACTGAGGGTTCATCATCAGTACCTCAGAAGTCAGTTGCCTCAGCACTCAAGACGGGGATGAAGGGAACATGCTCTACCAACACGACAAAACCTGCTGGCCTGCCCACCCCGGCAAAGAAGAAGAAGGCAGGCTCCTCCTCTTCCACTCAGGAGCGAGCCTCCTCCCCACCTCCTCAGGCTGAATCACATCCTCCATTTGGCAAATAAAAGACATCCGCCGACCCTGGCCCGTCCATTCCACAGAAGAGCAAGCGCAAGTTTTCTGAGATCTCAGCCACAACGGTCTCCTCTCCAGAAGCACCCGAGTCGGATGATGGGCCCACAATGGTCTCCTCTCCAGAAGCACCCGAGTCGGATGATGGGCCTATCACCGGGCCGAGTATACACCCCTTATACACGCCGAAGTCGGTCATCGTTGGTCGAGGTCCTTCTCATTTAGCTCAGAAGATATTGTATCAGCTTCCTTCCCATGCAGATGCGACGTTCATGAGTTCACTGGGATGGTCTGATCTTACCCGCCGGACATGCAGCAGTATCGTTGAGGTATACTTCTCATTCCAGATTCTAGGTTGATATTCAATATATGCTTGCTTTTCTTGTCGTTTTTTCACTCTTATTTATCTTACTCAGGGCATGATGTACTTAGGGGAGTTGGTGGAGCGTGCCAATACTATCCGGTCCAGCGCTTGCCATGACTTACGCGAAAGTAAGGCTCTTTGTGACCAACTCCAGGCGACCCTAGATGAAGCGAAAGCGACACACGCTAAGGAGCTTTCGGAGTCCCGAGCTCAATGTGGCGAGCTCTTGAAGGAGAAACAGGAGTTTCAGCGGCTGACAGAGGACCAAGCTAAAGAGATCTNCTTCAAAGAGGAATTTCTCAAATCCGAAGAATTTGTCGAGATCTGTGGTCCGAAAGCTTTTCACTACCTGGGGGTGGGTTTCGAGGGTGCAGTCAGCCTCTTCAAGGCTCAGGGCTATCCTCCGCCAGGGGCCCCTACTGACTTCATCGACCTTGAGGGCTTCATATCGAGTCTCCCCCCCGATTCTTAGACCGAGCTCCTGTGTTTATGTTATTTTTTGCACTGCTTTACTTTCCGTAGGATTATGCGACTTTTGCGATGTTTACACTTGGTTATTTCCTTTCGCGCACTTTTGGCATGTTTGAAACTCGTTTTATGCAACCTTGAGTATTTTGCATTTGAATTTACTGCTTCTCACGAATTTATCTTTGATGTTATTAAACCACAAGGGCTAATAAAATATCCAACTCTCCTTCTCTTCTAGTAGGCATACCTTAAGCAAGCAAGTAAAAATTCGACGCCCTTACCCTCTAGCTCCTCGGCTAGGCGATGTTCTAACAGGAAAATAAAAATTCAACACCTCCACCTTCTAACTTCTCTGCTAGGTGACACCTTAGCAGGAAAATAAAAAATTTCAACACATTCACCCTTTAACTCTTCTGTCAGGTGACACTTTAGCAGGAAAATAAGATTCAAGACCTCCACCCTCGAACTCCTCTATTAGGTGACACCTTAGCAGGAAAATAAGATCCAAGACCTCCACCCTCGAACTCCACTATTAGGCGATGCTTTAGTAGGAAAATTTCATTTTTCTCCTGCACTCTACTCCTCTACTAGGCGATGCCTTAGTAGGAAAATTTCATTTTTCTCCTGCACTCTGCTCCTCTACTAGGCGATGCCTCAGTGGGAAAATTTAATTTTGCTCCGGCACGCTGCTCCTATACTAGCCGATGCCGTAGTAGGAAAAATTAATTTTCCTCCTGCACTCTGCTCCTCTACTAGGCGATGCCTAAGTAGGAAAATTTAATTTTTCTCCTGCACTCTGCTCCTCTACTAGGCGATGCCTCAGTGGGAAAATTTAATTTTTCTCCGGCACGCTGCTCCTATACTAGGCGATGCCTTAGTAGGAAAATTTAATTTTCCTCCTGCACTCTGCTCCTCTACTAAGCGATGCCTTAGTAGGAAAATTAAATTTTTCTCCTGCATGCTGCTCCTCTACTAGGCGATGCTTTAGTAGGAAAATTTAATTTTT
>NW_027357524.1:0-2924 GCF_012295235.1 Primulina huaijiensis | reverse complement strand
CTTAGCACGAAGTAACTACACCGGCGAACCGAAAACGTACCTTCAGTTTATCACCGAAATTTAACGGAGGCCAAATGGAACGCTAACAATATTAAATTCAAGAGAATGTTTGAAAGAAATCTTGAATGTAAAAACCATTTTTGTGCATATGGAATGAGGAAATGAACACCCACTATTTATAATCCTCAAAGTGCACACCAAGAGTGATGCAAGATTAATTAACTCAATTAATCTTCCCATTAACTCAAGAATATGAAGAGTCAAAACTCTTCAATTAACTCAAGAATGTGGAAAGTCAAAAGACACTTCCACAATAATGAGCCACAACTAATTCAAGAATGTGGAGAGTCAAAAGACACTCTCACATTCATGAGACATAATTTTTATTCAAACTCTAAATTTGATTCAAATTTCCAACATTGTATATGCTTGAATTTCAAACTCTGATATCTTCGATATAATTAGGATATTGCTAGATAAAGTATGCCTCCATACATCGTCTAGAATCGAGGAAAATCTTTAGGTGGAGGCAACATTGTGGCATTTGAGCCCATTCCATTTTTAACAATGAATACCATCTCCGTTCCCCAACTTATATGACGCTATAAATGACAATGCATGAGCCAAAAACCCTGCAATACACTTAAATTAATTAAGTTATAATCCTCATGGATTATATATACGATTGAAATTATTTAAAATAAAAATAAAAACCCCTTTAACTAAAGTACCTGGATTATTTGCTCTGAATCCGATGGCTGTCTATCCATTTCGAGGAACCGCAATTATGTTTTGGAATGGACGGTCGACTAGATTATAGTTCAAAGGATCCTTATTCTAATAAAAATTTCCATCATGAAGTGACGGGTCCATGTAAGTGAATGGGATGATCTACACCAGCAACGCTATTTGTCCCTTGGAAGACAAGTTCCACGCGCGGCAGAATTATAATAAAAAACTGTTAAAATTGAGATTTGAACTTAATTCAACCTCAAAAGCTAGCTCAAATGAGGAGGATTGTCCAAATTCAAATATGCAACTCTCATAGATTTTATTCAACCAATGTGGTACAACTAACACATCTTATCACGTCCAGGAATGAACGTACATTCGGAGCATGAAGTTTACAAGATAACAGGTGGCCCATTTATGGGCAGTCCAACCCATAACGTTGGAACTTGTGCTCTGATAAATTGAAACTTAGACCTACCTCAACCCCAGAGATTAGCTCAATGTGGGAGGACAATCCAACACATAACTGATAGTTGGCATTTTACGAGAATTTTAATGATATAATCACGCGAAGAATGATCAAGCAGAGGCAGTAGCTTTAAAATTGTTTTTTGATGATTAGTTCAAGTTGAAAGATTTGAGAGATTTAAGGTACTTCTTGGGGATTGAGGTTGCAAGGTCATCAAAAGGTATATATCTTTGTCAATGTCATTATGCTTTACAATTACTTGATGAAACTGGTCTTCTTGGATTCAAACCTCGCACCACCTCCATGGATGTCAACTTGAAAACATATTCATTTACACGACGTTCACTCTGTCGCTATGTATGTGAAAGATACTGTTGGACAAGGACTATTCTATAGTTCACCTTCTAATCTCAAGTTGATTCCAGTGGTTCTGTTGTGTGACAATCAAGTGGCATTGCATCTCTCTTCTAATCCAATGTTTCATGAAACTACTAAGCACATCAAGATTTACTGCCACATTGTTCGTGAGAAGATTCAAGCTGTCTTTTTTAAAATGATGCATGTTAATTCCTTCTCATTTACAGCTTGCCAACTTGTTTACTGACCGACGATTTCGGTTAGGAATAAATCTAGCAAGCGGACTAGGTCAAGTTATAGTAAATGGATGATGAGTCCAAGTATCGATCCCACAGAGACTAATATTTAATTACTAGAATTTTTATCACTTAACTTAAGCTAGACAAAATAAATTAAAAGGTGATATGTGGATTATTAATCTAAAATATTAAATAAAATAATATCAATTAAAACCGAGAGATTCAAATATCAAGGATGGATTCAAATTCAAATAAAATAACTAAGACACACAACGATACCAAACTCTACTATGTTGACATGTGTTAAAATTCAATTAATTATTTAATTCTGGACAATCACGGTGAAATCTCCAATTTTATTTATTAAACGATTCCTCGAGTTAATAAATCTATTTAAATCTAACAATCCAATTATTTTNTATCAATAAAGCATTGTTTGGCCCTATCGTGGTCTTAGCCTAAAGAAAATTATTTCATGAATTCAAAATAGAAGTGAAAAGTCATATTTAAGTTTATAGAAGAAAACAAAATAAAGAAGGAATAAGAGAAATTCTCAGTGATTTAGCGTGTGTTGAGGAATTCCTCCAGCTTTTGTCTCTGTCTTCCTCCCTTATGCTCTTCTTCTGCGTTGGTACTACTTCACAGTAGCCTTCTGTTCTGCACTTCCGTCTCTCTCCTCCTCCTTCTGCTCCCTTCTGTTCACTCCCGTTCTCTTTCCTCTGCCTCTCTCTTCTCCTTTCTCCTTTCTTCTTTCTTTTCTTCTCTCTCCTCCTCTGTACTTCTTCTTTGCCTCCTTCTCTTCCTCCTTTTTCCGTTCTCTGTTGTTCACTTCCGCGCTGATTTTTTCTCTGTTTGCGCGCCTCCTTTTTCTGTACACATATGCTGCCTTTTATAATTCTTCACGGGCCTAATCCTCCACTCTTTGAAGACCAAGTCAATTTCAAAACTTGTAGATGAGATTGTAGATATTTAATTTCAATGATTAGGCTTCATCTCTATCAATATCTGCACAGATTTTCTTCCAAAACTTTAATATTCTCAAGATAATAAAACATAAAAATATTTTATTTTCTTTCTTTTAATATTTTATTTCCTTTGAAGTCTTGTAGAATCATATTATCTCTCAA
>NW_027357523.1:0-419 GCF_012295235.1 Primulina huaijiensis | reverse complement strand
TAATCATATTAGCACATAAAACAGCATTCAGTGCACTGCCATGACATTTACTACTTTTTAGGTGTAAAAAGACCGTTTTACCCCTGACCTCAACATTCTACGTTTTTGACTTTTTCTTTGATTTCTTGACTCTAACATGTCCCAAATAATTATATAAGCTTACATGAATTTTCTCATATTTTTATTTAGCATAAATCGAGGACTTTTAAATTAATCTTTAAATGTGACGTATTAATGCGTTTTAATCCCAAAAAATCCCAAACCTTAATATAAAATTCCCAAATTAAAAACTTAGACTTCTAATAATTATTTAAGCTTAAATATAATTTTCCATAATTTTATAAAGCTTAAAACTATGCGTTTCAATTAACTTCTTAATTAGCGTTCCGTGCGGCGATTAAATCCCAATTAAATCCAAA
>NW_027357522.1:0-995 GCF_012295235.1 Primulina huaijiensis | reverse complement strand
TTCCCAAAGAGACGACGCACCACACGCAACGCAATAAAACCCATATACTCAAACTTTTACACCAAAATGGTTTTCACGACTACTCGTTCTCCCAAGTGCCTAACGACATGATACAAAACGTCATTGACCATCCCAACATCATTAACCACATACCTAAACGCAACAGCGATCACCCGTCAATCCCCAATGAAGCCTGCAACCATAAAACTTCAAGAACACATCACTATCATATATTTTCAGAAAACACAGTTTGAGCAGTCCCACGAAAAACGCCATAACTCACTCAATTGTTATCCAAAAATTTTGAATTTTATATCAAATCAAAGGTATCAAAAAGTTCTACGATTTTTGTATTGAAAGGTTTCTCAAAATCAGGAACAAAAATTCGTAGTATTTAAAAAGATAGAAAAAATGTGATTTTAGATCAAAAAACGGTTTCAAAAGTGATCTAAACATAATCGCTCAAACTTCTACACATCACACATGTATTTTTACGCATAATAAATGACACTACGCATAATATGACGAGATCGATACATAAAAGAAAGAATATACGTGCCTTTTGATATTAAAATTTACCGAACCGACGATGTCGAAGCGGGAAAGAAGCGAGGGTTGATCCGGTGCGATTAGTGGCTCGATCTTCTTGAAGAAACTCACAAAATTTTGCTGGAAATGTAAGGGAAAAAGGGGACGGCTGCTGCACAATCTTTAAAAGTTTAAAATCATAAAATCACCTAATAATTAAATTAGGCTTTTAGAATGCTAAAAATTAAATAATCTTTTAAAATACCCCAATCCAACTTAAAAATAAAATACCGCATTTAAAATCGCTAAAATCGTCACCGGTCTCTTTTCCTCTATCCCACATCGAATATTTGCCTGAAACATGAAACTCGAGAAAATATTTTAACGTGCATCACATAATCATAAATAATTTAAAATAATGTAATTAAATAAATCATGCATGGCTAAAACTCATTTTTAAAAATTAA
>NW_027357521.1:0-597 GCF_012295235.1 Primulina huaijiensis | reverse complement strand
AAGTGGAGTTTTCTATCGAGCTTATGCCAGGTACGGCTCCGATCTTAAAAGCATTGTACCGACTTGCACCGACAGAGATGGCAGAGCTTAAGAAGCAGATTCAAGAACTTCTTGACAAGGAGTTCATTCGCCCTAGTTTCTCACCTTGGGGCGCATCAGTCTTGTTTGTTAAGAAGAAAGATTGCACGATGAGGCTTTGTATTGACTATCGGGAGTTGAACATGGTTACAGTGAAGAATAATTACCCACTTCCGAGGATTGAGGATCTGTTTGACCAGTTGCAGGGAGCTTCGATTTTCTCTAAGATTGATCTGCGTTCAGGTTATCACCAGTTGAGGGTGAGAGACGCCGATGTTTCGAAGACAACTTTCAGGACTCGTTATGGTCACTACGAGTTCCTTATGATGTCGTTCGGTTTGACGAATGCGCCAGCGATCTTCATGGATCTCATGAATCGCGTATTTCAGCCGTACCTCGACCAGTTTGTGATAGTGTTCATAGACGACATTCTCGTCTACTCCAAGAATCTGGAGGATCACAGCAGGCATCTGTCCGCAGTGTTGCAGACCTTGCAGAAGCACAAATTATTCGCAAAGT
>NW_027357520.1:0-496 GCF_012295235.1 Primulina huaijiensis | reverse complement strand
CCTCAATGGTTCATTGATACAACTAGCAGGGGTTCACATCTCCATATTAGTCGGGACTAAACATGTCCTTATATGAGCTTACCTCAATTGCTCCATTCTTACTAATCAACTTCTTGATAATAAGAACATCAGAACTAAAGTCTGATAGTACCCAACCAATCATGTTAAACGCCTAGCAGCATCGCTTACATGATTTCCTAGGTATCAAATGATAGTGCCTGCAAGAAACATTCAATTATGGTTAGCGTACAGTACGGTCCCTTCAACTCATATATCCCGACCGATTCGACAACCATTGGTATATCGGGAGTTGTCAATTAATCGATACTATGTGTCATGTCGTAGTTGCATCGATGGTGTAGTATAAGAAACCCCTTTCTTAATTACCACCATACTCTCATCAAAGATTTCAAACTAAATACACATAGGATATCCATACCACAAGGTAAGCGGTGAATCCTCGACTACAATGCATCAACTCCTATATGTTTCGACA
>NW_027357519.1:0-414 GCF_012295235.1 Primulina huaijiensis | reverse complement strand
GAACGGAAGTGAACAGAAAGAAGGAGATTCGTAACAGCAGAGGAGTGAGGCAGAGGAGAGAAGACTACACGAAAGACGACACCAGGGAGGAAGAAGAGAAAAGAAACAGGGAGGAAGATAGAGACAAAAGCTGGGGGAATTCCTCATAACACGCCACAAATCACTGAGAATTCCTTATACTCATCCTTAATTGTCTTTTCTTCTATGAACTTAAATATGACTTTTCACTTTTGTTTTGAATTCATGAAATAATTTTATTTAGACTAAGACCACGATAGGGCCAAACAATGCTTTATTGATAGTCGGTTTATTTTCAATATATTATTTTTCTTGATTTTAATTATTGATTGATGTTAGTTTAATATTTTTTTGTTAATAGTCTGATCAACTATTTACATGTTTGTTGATTAATCA